>NC_086326.1:152470125-152685125 GCF_036172605.1 Pelobates fuscus | reverse complement strand
ACTGCGACTGTGCCTTCATTGTTAATATCTCAGAGACATACTATACATCAAAATGTAGGTCTGGGTCTTGTGATTCTCACAATATAAAGCTCTTCACTGTAGGATTTATAGTTTTTAAAATACGTCCGTTTGAAGATGGCAACCGCAAAAATACTCTGACCTGTGCAAGGCTGCAGCAGCAAGTGATGTCATAGACAGGGCCTTTTGCACATCTGCTAATGGTTTGTATAACTGTATGTTTTAATGTAACTGTGAAGCACTTTGGGCAACAACGTTGCAATTAAATGTGCTATATAAATGATAACAGTTACTCCGCCCACTCCAGTTGTAGACTACTGGTGGAGGCAAGAACACTTCACACAATTTCCCCAGGAATTGTAGCTTTTCTAGTTATTAAGTGTTCTTGCATAGCAAGACCACTTAATGTTATCTCACATATATATTATTATTATTAAGTGTTCTTGCATAGCAAGACCACTTACTGTTATCTCACATATATATTATTATTCTTATTATAGCCAAATTTACCACCCTAACTCCTCCCACAGTTTTTACACTACATAGACAGTAATATACCGAAACGTGCGGATTGTTCCTGATTGGTGTGCTATTACTTTGTGGAACGTTTCGCCGAATGGTTCTCGAAATATCGTCATTCTTGTGGCGAAATTGGTCCCATAGGAATGAATGGTAAAATGTTCAAAACTAGAGTGGGACCTGGCAAAAGCTGAAAAATCAGGACATGATTTCTAAACTGCCATCACTCCCTCATTTTCAAGCCCACCTACAGAAATCTTATATCAAAATGTTCAGCTATCCCTCCTGCCACTAAAAATGGCTAATCCATAGTCCTGATAGTTTTCACAATATGACCATTTGTTTGCAACTCACGCCGTGCATTGACATTCATTGAAACTCCACTCTGCAAAGCTCACATTTGAAGGGCAATTTCTAAACTGCAACTGTGCCTTCATTGTTAATATTGCAGAGACATACTATGCATCAAAATGTAGGTCTGGGTCTTGTGATTCTCACAATATAAAGCTCTTCGCTGTAGGATTTATAGTTTTTAAAATACGACCGTTTGAAGATGGCAACTGCAAAAATACTCTGACCTGTGCCAGGCTGGAGCAGCAAGTGATGTCATAGACAGGGCCTTTTGTACACCTGCTAATGTTTTTATAACTGTATGTTTTAATGTAACTGTGAAGCACTTTGGGCAACAACGTTGCAATTAAATGTGCTATATAAATAAATAATAACAGTTACTCCGCCCACTCCAGTTGTAGACTACTGGTGGAGGCAAGAACACTTCACACAATTTCCCCAGAAATTGTAGCTTTTCTAGTTATTAAGTGTTCTTGCATAGCAAGACCACTTAATGTTATCTCACATATATATTATTAAGTGTTCTTGCATAGCAAGACCACTTAATGTTATCTCACATATATATTATTATTATTATTATTAAGTGTTCTTGCATAGCAAGACCACTTAATGTTATCTCACATTTATATTATTATTCTTATTATAGCCAAATTTGCCACCCTAAAACGTCCCACAGTTTTTACACTACATAGACAAAAATATACCAAAACGTGCAGATTGTTCCCAGGGCCGGCGCGTCCATAAGGCGGCACAGGCGGCCGCCTTAGGGCGCACCGGCTCCGGGGGCGCAAGATTTCAGTGACCGGCAGGAGGGAAGCTCTCCCTCCTGCCGGCCACCATCTCCGCCCCCGGCGCGGCAGTCCTGCGATCAGGCGCGGCGAGGGAGCTCTAACCTCTCTGCTCTGCTTCCTCGCGCGCTGTCTAGTGATGCCGCGAGAGCCGGAATATGACGTCATATTCCGGCTCCCGCGGTATCAGCAGACAGGCAGCGCGCGAGGGAGCAGAGCAGAGAGGTTAGAGCTCCCTCGCCGCGCCTGATCGCAGGACTGCCGCATGCCGACCAGCAGCCCCACTGGACCCCAGGGAATGATCCACACCAGCTCTCCAGGTAGGGAGGCTGGGTGGATATTATTTATTTATTAAAATAATTTGTGAATGTATGTGATGTGTCTGTGTGTGTGTGAGTGTCTGTGTTAGAGTGTGTATGTGTGTCTGTGAGTGTCTGTGTGAGTGTGTGTGAGTGAGTGTCTGTGTGTATGTGTCTGTGAGTGAGTATGTATCTCTGTGTGAGTGTCTGTGTGTCTGTGAGTGTGTGTGTGTGTGTGTGAGAGTGTCTGTCTGTGTGTGTGAGTGTCTGTGTTAGAGTGTGTGTGTCGGTGTGTGTGTATGTGTCTGTGAGTGAGTATGTGTCTCTGTGAGAGTGTCTGTGTGTCTGTGAGTGAGTGTGTGTGTGTGTCTGTGTGTGTGAGTGTCTGTGTGTGTGTATGTGTCTCTGTGTGTCTGTGAGTGACTGTGAGTGTGTGCGTGAGTGAGTGTATGTGTGTCTGTGAGTGATTGTATGAGTGTTGCATGTGAGTGTGTCAGTGTATGTGTGTGTCTGTCAGTGTGTGTTTGTGAGTGTCTGTCAAATCAGTGAGAGTATCTTTGTCATTGAGTCTGTGTGTGACTATCAGTGTGTCTGTCAATGAGTGTCAATCAGTGTGTGTGTGTGTCAGATCAGTGAGTCTCTGTGTTTGTCATTGAGTGTGTGTGACTGTCAGAAGAACACTAAGGGACAGGGAAGGGAGGGGACCAATAATGGACGGGGAGAGGGGCTGGTTAAGAGGCACATAGGTGAAGATGTTATTTTTGAATGGGGGGGGGGCGGAAAAATACATCTTATATCAAAACGTTCAGCTATCCCTGCTGCCACTAGAAATGTCCACGGCTAAGCCACAGTCCTGATAGTTTTCACAATATGACCATTTGTTTGCAACTCACGCCGTCCATTGACATTCATTGAAACTCCACTCTATCCACCTCAAATTGAAGGGCAATATCTAAACTGCGACTGTGCCTTCATTTTTAATATATTCAGAGACATCAAAATGTAGGTCTGGGTCTTGTGATTCTCACAATATAAAGCTCTTTGCTGTAGGATTTATAGTTTTTAAACTACGACCGTTTGAAGATGGCAACCGCCAGTGAAGTGATCAATTTGGAGCAGTTTGTTTTGAACCGCTCTTCTCTGCCCTGTTTGGAATCTATCAGTTCCTGTTGGTAGTTGGTGGAATGTTCGAGGGATTTGAAAGCTCTTCTCTGCCCTTTCTGTAAAGTGAGTGAACCACACTCCAACCTTTCCACAGTTACTCCAGCCACTCCAACCCCACAACAGTTACTCAAGCCACTCCTCCCAATTACTCCGCCCACTCAAGTTGTAGACTACTGGTGGAGGCAAGAACACTTCACACAATTTCCCCAGAAATTTTAGCTTTTCTAGTTTGAATTGGGGATCTGGGGACATCGAGGTGGGGCTGATGAAAAACTTGCCTGCATTTGTGATACTTGGCAATGATCTTGGGGAGCTCACTTCTGTATTCGTTCCCCAACCAAACGTGCAAGAAGCTTATCCGGGGGTCACCCGACAACAGGCCCGCACTGCGGCTCCATAAGCACAGTCTGAGGCTCAGGTAAGCAACTTCTCTCCTTCCATAGCTGCCCTCCCCTAGGATACCCCACTAGAATTCGGGAATGAGGTAGTGATAGATCCCTCCTTGCAAGTCTATAAGGATAGCCAGCCAGGCCGAGTTGGAGGGAGAGAGATATGCCTGGGACAAAGGATTGTTATACCGCTATGCAGAGAAAATAATAGCTGGATCTGTCCCGATCCCCACAAAACAATAATAGTTTCCCCAAAAGTATAAGCAAGACTTACTCAGCATATCCCACGACATACCGTTGTCAGGCCATTTAGGGGTCAGTTGAACTAAACACCGACTAACCCAGAACTTCTTCTGACCAGGTATTTTCAAAGATATAATATTTCCAAACATGTGATACCTGCCAGAGGGTAGGTAAGAGAGGGGACCGATATAAAGTGATACTCCATCCTCTCCCGATCATCGAAGAACCGTTTAGCAGGGTAGCTGTGGACCTGATAGGACCCCTAGCCAAACCCAGTCCCTCCGGCAAGAAGTACATCTTGACCGTAGTAGATTATGCCACTAGGTATCCAGAGGCGGTGGCGGTGGCGCTGACCAGTGTTCATGCAGAGACGATAGCGGATGCCTTGATGCGAATTTTCTTCCGCATGGGATTTCCTAGAGAGATTATTTCAGATCAAGGCACCCAATTTACAGCAGAAGTCACCCACCAACTCTGGAAGGTATGTGGGATTAAACCCATACTAAACTCGGCCTATCACCCCTTGTCCAACGGTCTCTGTAAACGCTTTAACGGAACCTTAAAACAGATGATCCGTACGTTCGTAGACACCATGAAAGACTGGGAAAGGTGCCTACCCCACCTGCTCTTTGCCTATAGAGAGGTTCCCCAAGAGTCCACCGGGTTCTCCCCATTTGAACTACTGTTCGGGAGAATGGTGAGAGGTCCCTTAGACCTCATCAGCGAGCATTGGAAGGGCAAAGTGAACACCAATGGTACCCCTATTGTCCCATATGTGTTAGAGTTCCGGGAGCGCCTGGAGGAATTGACTCAGATGGTACGTACCAACCTCCAGGCAGCCCAGCAACAACAGCGCAGGTGGTACGATAGGGGGGCCAGAGACCGCAACTTTCAGATAGGGCAAAAGGTGCTAATCCTACGACCGGTACACAATGACAAGCTGCAGGCATCCTGGCAGGGCCCATACAAGGTGGTAGAACAAATATGTATGATACAACCTATGTGATTGGTCCATGTGCTGGGGCAGGAGGTAGACGCATGCTCCTTTTGAATATGCTGAAGCCATACTATGAGCGTATAGAGAATGTGACGGCCATTTGTGCCCCGGCTTCAGAAGATTTAGATAACTTAGCTCTACCAGACCTGCTAGAGATGGGAGACCAGACAGAGGGTTTGGGAGAGGTACAGTTGGGGGAACGACTGAGTCCACAGGAATGGGCTCAAGCACAAGACTTAATTAGGGCCAAGAGGTCCACGTTTTCCAATCTACCCCCTAGCTACTCACCGAGTAGAAACTCCAGGGCAGATTCCCCTACGCCAAGCCCCCTATCGCATACCAGAATCTCTAAAGGAGAACATGTGAAAGGAGATTGGAGATGCTACAGCTAGGGGTTATCGAACATTCAGACAGCCCCTGGGCCTCTCCGGTAGTGTTGGTGCCGAAGCAGGATGGAACAACCTGCTTCTGAGTAGACTACTGGAGACTAAGTGACAAAACAGTGTCTGATGCCTACCCTATGCCCATGATAGACTAGCTCTTAGATAAAATGGCCAGGGGGCAGTACCTCACTACAATCCATCTTTGTAAGGGGTACTGGCAGATTCCACTAGCCGAAGAAGCCATCCCCTAGTTGGCGTTTGTCACCCTGTTTGGCCTGTACCAGTTTAAGGTCATGCCATTTGAGATGAAAAACGACCCGGCTACCTTTCAGAGGATGGTGGATCGGTTATTGGACGACTTCCAGGAGTACACTTGCGCCTACCTAGATGATATAGCCATCTTTAGCCACTCCTGGACCAAACACCTGACCCACATAGGAGCAGTTTTAGACCGTATCAGGGAAGCAGGGTTAACTCTTAAACCCAGTATCCAGTGTCATATAAGGATGGCTGAAGTACAGTACCTGGGCCCGAGTAGGAAGCGGCCAACAAAAGCCAGAACCCGCCGAGATAGAGGCTGTAGTAAAATGGCCCACCCTACGCACTGAGACGCAGGTCCTAGCCTTTCTGGGAACAGCAGGGTACTACCGCAAATTTGTACCTGACTACAGTAACCTGGCCAAGCCCCTTACAGATTTAACCCATAAGAACCTCCCTAAGCAGGTAGTCTGGGCCCCAGAGTGTGAACAGGCATTCCAGCAGCTGAAAACTGCTCTAATTAATGAACCTGTACTTGCTGCTCCTGATCCAACTAAACGCTTTCTTGTCCACACGGACGCTTATGTTTGGATTGGGAGCAGTATTGAGGAAAGTTGGAGCAGATGGCGGCGAACATCCAGTGGCTTACTTAAGCAGAAAACTACTACCCCGAAAAGTTAGCTACGCTGCCATTGAAAAATAATGCCTGGCCGTGGTGTGGGCCCTTAAAAAGCTACAACCGTATTTGTATGGACAACCCTTTTCCTTACTCACAGATCACAACCCGTTAGTGTGGCTGAACAGGGTATCAGGAGACAATGCCAGGCTGCTTCGCAGGAGTTTAGCGCGGCAGCCTTTTGACTTTACCATCCACTACCGCCCTGGAAAACAAAATGGCAACGCTGATGGGTTATCCAGACAAACTGAACTTGAAAAGTGATCTGTGGGTACTCCTCCAGACATCCCCAAGCCGATCCGTTGAGATCAGACTGTGTATGCAGGTTTGTGGTTCTATGGGAGCATTGTGGCAAAACTAGCCACTACACGCATACACCGCTGGATTTCCATACCGTTCGTGCAGATAATTTGTTTCGTCAAAATTAAGCGGCGTTCGCCTAAATTAAACCACCGACCGTCAGACACATGACTATCCAGTTTATAAATGTGTACGTTCATCTGTTTATTCGTATGAACTCCCAAAAGAAGACTGGTCAGAGCCTGCAATTGCCTGGAACTGTTTTGGGACTTCACCTCGTGGCTGACCGGTCCATAACTTTACTCGAATGGCTTTTCTATTCTAACAAACGGATCTGAGCGGTATTTTGACAAATTGGGGGCTCAGATCCCAGCTATCCAGTGAAGTGTCTTTCGTGGAGTTCAGATAAATATTATCCAAATTATTATGTTTTAACCAATATAGTGTAATTTTCTGTACAGAGAGATAATTTAATTAAAGGTGTGCTCTTACGCAATTATCTCCCCAGTACAGAAAAGGATTATGTGAAATGTTACTTTACACTCCGTTTTCCACAAGGTCCACCAGGGGGACACCCCAGGAATGTCATTAAGGAAACCCCTTGCATGGGGATGTGTATAAAATCGGCTGTGGTACAATAAAAATTCAGTTGACTCCCAAAACGGTTTCGTCCAGTCCCCAATCTATCCAAATCCCTCTGCAGCAAAGCAATATCCTGCTCACATTTTATTACTTTACAAAGTTGTGTGTCATATGCAAACACTGATACATGGCTTCCAATGGCTATTTCAAGATCATTTATAAATATGTTAAATAGAAGCGGTCCCAAAACAGAACCCTGAGGGACACCACTTACCACTTTTGTCCAGCCTGAAAATTTACCATTAATGACAACTCGTTGTACTCTATCCTTAAGCCAATGTTCTACCCAAGAACAAGAATATTCATCTAGACCAATTTCTTTTAGTTTGAAGACTAACCTATTGTGAGGAACCATATCAAATGCCTTGGCAAAATCCAAGTAGATCACATCCACTGCAACACCCTGATCTATACTTCTACTTACTTCTTTGAAGAATGCAATCAGGTTAGTTTGACATGACCTATGTTTCATAAAACCATGCTGATTATTGCTATTAAAGTTCTTCCCAATGAATTCCTGAATATTATCCCTTAATAGATAGAAAAGTGGTTGGCAAAGTAATGAATATAAAAAAATATAGGGGAACAGATTAGGGGGTAACCCTATGATTAATTAGAGAGAGAGGGGGGAAAAAAAAGAGAACAATATCGGTCCCTGACGGTAATCTGAATAGAAGAAGGGGGTAACTAGAGTACACTTAAAAATTACGAGGATACTTTATTATTCCAAAAAGTAACAACAACAGACGAACAAACCCTTGCTGCAGCTACCTGACTGAAGCCGTCAATAGTGGTAGTCTATGCAGTGAGCACACATGTATAGGGGTAAGGGAGTATGGGATGACACGTTACAAGTAAAAATTAAAAAGGCAGAGTTAAGAAAGGTGTATGGTTAGCCCCAGAGAATTGACTGCAGAACAGTGGTATAGGTATTCATGGATAACTGTATAAAACAGTTTATCATTCCAAATTTAATACACAAAAATGTGCCCAAAATGGTACCAATGTATCTATTTGGCAGTTAATGGGCAGTAAACTCAAACCTAATATGAAGTTGCCACATAGACTAAAGTGCAAAATGCTATGATAAGCAATCTAAATGCTGTTAACAAATAGTGATGCTAAGTGGTCGAGTCTATGAATGAGGCAATCTCAGTTAGCGGGAATCAGGCAGACCGAAGAATGCTTTAATTAACATAATAGCAGTAGAGAGAAGCTAGCTCGACTATCTGTTGATAGTGGAATAACTCTAGGGGTAGGGTTGTTGCCTTTTGCTCTTTAGTCTATGTTATGTTCAATTCAGATTACCGTCAGGGACAGATATTGTTCTCTTTTTTATCCCTTAATAGCCTTTCAAATATGTTCCCAGTCACATAAGTTAAGCTCACACATCTATAGTTTCCAGGCAAAAAGATTCCTTTTTAAATATAGGAACAACATCTGCCTTCCTCCAATTATCCGGTACAATACCTGAAACAAAAGAATCTTGAAAAATTAATTACAGAGGTTCACTTATTTCCCCACTTAGCTTCTTAAGTACTTGTGGGTGAATACCGTCAGGCCCCGCAGCTTTATTAACATTAATTTTCTTTAACTGTTGTAGCATCTTGTCTCGAGTCATTCAATCACAAGTTATCTGCAAGTTTTTTTGCAGTTATCATTTGCATATCTCTTGAAATAGGATCCTCATTAATACATACTGAAGAAAAAGTTATTTAAAAATTCTGCCCTTTCCTGGTCTTCATTAGCTAACAGACCCATCTCTGTTTCCAGTTTACCTAACCTTTAATTTTTAGCATTGATGTACTCGAAAAAATTAGGGGGTTGGTTTTGCATTCTTTTGCTAGCAATTTCTAATTTTCTAGTTTAGACACTTTAATTGCCTTTTTGCAAGCATTATTGGCTTCCTTATATCTTGTATAGGATGCCTCTGATTTGTCAGATTTAAATGCTTTAAATGCCCTTTTCTTATTTTTAATCTCTTGTTTTACTTCTCTACTAAGCCACATTGGTTTCAATGTGTTTCTTTCATATTTATTACCCAATGGTACATACTGAGAAATGTACCTTTCTAATATTTTTTTGAATAGCTTCAATTTATCCGGTGACTTTATGGAATTTTATAATGCATACTCAAAGCACCATGTCAACTTCACTGCTTTCAAGTGGTCATAATGTCTGAAGTCTTTGCAGGATTTCGCTATGAAACACAGCACAAACGGAGTTAAACGCCTCTGCTGCTGGAGGTGGAACTCCATCTACGGCCACATTATTGAGACCTCATTAGCCAGCCTGGAACAAGAGATCTGACATTAGTCAATGGTGGTGTAGCGGGCCCTGGGTAACCCGGCTGGCTACCTCCGCTAGTAGAACAGTAAGTCTCATTTTCCCCCAGTAACTATATGATACACAGCTCCAGGGGTACAACAACCACTTTATTGGCCACACTCAGCTTTAAACTTTCCCCTTGCAAGGGGTGGATCATACACAATGCCAATATCCCCTCCTAGGGTCCTCCCCGTCCCAGGGTTCTTTGTGGGGGACAGGAACTCTAGCTCCTTTGTCCCAGTTCCCGCCACCCAAATACAGGGTTTCCCACTTTCCATAGCAGGGTGTCTTCTTCCCAGGGTCCTCTATACCTGGGAGTTCCAGCGTGGGAAAAACTCCTACCTTCTGTGCTCCCAGGCACAGAAAACCTGCCAAACCACTATTGCCCCCAAAGAATGTACCCAGCCATCTCAGGGACCCCCAGAAAGGTAACCATACCGAACCCTATTCGTTCGCGGGGTCCCTGGGTGAAACCAGGCAAGGGAAGTGTCTCCTTTCGGGACACGAACACTCCCCCCTGGCCGGCGTCCGTCTGTACGAACGGCAGCCACCCAGGGGAGCACTAATTAATTACTTCCCTTGCAGTTTCACACTTATGTTGCAAGTTGCCAACGTTCTAATTAATTGGTGTGAACACTCCAAGGGGCACTGGGAAGGTCCTCGTTTGGGAGCCGAACGAGGTGGGAAGCAATCTGCGAATGCTCCCCCTGGATGGCATTTGCCTAATGAACAGGCCGCCATCCAGGGTCGATACGCACCGAGGATTCCCTTGCGGTTTGTGGTTTTTACACCTCATTAGCGAGGTGCAAATATTCTAACGAGGTGTGAACATTCTAAGCAAACATAAATGCGGTATTGAGGTGGTCCCCGTTCGGGAGGCGAACAGAACCTGTTCGTATGGAGCCTCCTGAATGGGTAGCATGTAAAACATAAGAATAAACATAATATAATGGAAAAACACAAGGAAGGACGCACAGCAGTTCACGGACTGGCGATACACCTACCTGCCCAGCCCATTCTCCCACCAGGATATGGACGTTAGCAGACAGAGATCAGGCTGAGGGAGAGCTAGGCCATTCCAATGCAAATTCACCATGTCCTCAAGCTCACATTTTTAGATATTTTTAAAAGTTTGGTTTCTAAAAAAGACCACCTGAGGTATAAGCCTATGAAAATTTGCAGTGAAAAAGTAATGATGGTCCAGGCACTCAGGTTCAATCCAGTGGGCAGATTTATTGGAGCAAAATAGAAACAACGTTTCTGCCCACAACAGGGCCTTTGTGAAGCTTGATAAAGGCCTTGTTGTGGGACAAAACGTTGTTTAGGTTTTGCTCCAATAAAGCTACCCCTGTACTGAACTTGAGTGCCTGGACCATCATTACTTTTTGCAAATCACATTGTGAGGACTGGCCAACCTCAGAACCGGTTGCATCCTGGGATCCAGAAGAGTGCGTTATCCATATGGAAATTTGAGGTCCATAGCTTCTATATTTACAAAGTTCAGAACCGAACTTGGTTAAACGTTTCTGGAGTAATGAAATTGCTGTAAATTGGAATTCCTGTTTTACTGGATAAATGATAACTTCTGATGCCATTGGCATCCATCTATGAAATTAGTATTATTAAAGACTAATAGTAGTATATATGGACAACACATAGTTAAAGAAAACAAAAATTTTTTTTTTGAGAAAATGGTCACCAATATATAGATTACAACAGCTTCAAAAGACTTTTTCATACGATAGGCAAGAAATATGTGAAACGGCTATTTGGAGACTTTACAAAACTGGTTTATAAAAAACAACTTGTCAAAATCACAGATATTACACTCCTATAAATTTGTGAATATAGAAGAAATAAACCTGCACTTTTACATAGGCTCGTTCCTCAGGTGGCCCTTTCAGTATATCACAAAATAACCAAATATTGCATTTTCCACCATGAAAACAATGTGAAGATTGGAATATTAAAGCTGGTTACAGTTAGCAAGGCATCCAGTGTAGACGTGAAATTAGTTTGTATATCTTTCTCCTTCCCCCGTTATTTATGTTTGTTGATTTTCACTGTGCATTTGCTGATTTTGTTATGAAATAAAGAGAAGATTGCTTTATTACTCCTATTTTCCACATTTGTTTCTAAGGGTGGAGTGCAATACGTGGTTATATTGTTATATTTTGTATTAATTGGGGTTTTCCCTTCTTTGCACCCCCACAATTTTTGTTTACTAGAACCTTTCAGCATGCCAAATTTAAAAAAGTAAAAGATTGCGATGTTGAAAAGTGCCTCATCAATGGTTGATTTCATATGGAATGTTCCAACAAGGTCCTAGAAAGTATCATGTGTTTTGGTCATTTTTTTTTCAAAGTGATGGTGTGGGGTTCAGACCAGCAGAGCAAGATTACTCTAACCAAAAACAGTGTTTCAACCACACAATTTGCCTATTTTAAACATAACACTTTATGGAATAACCCTTAACATTTTAATCTGCACTGTGAATGACCTGATGCATAATAAGATCATACTGTATGGCAAAACATTTGCCACATTCATAACATTTAAAAGGCTTTTCTTCAGCATGGATCATTTTATGTGTCGCAAGCTGCGAGGCTTGGATAAAACACTTCCCGCACTCAGCGCATTTATATGGTTTTTCTCCTGTGTGAATCCTTTTGTGTGACACAAGATGTGCTCCCTGAGCAAAACATTTCCCACATTCATCACATTTATATGGTTTTTCTCCTGTGTGAACTCTTTTATGTGACGTAAGTTGTGCAGCCTGGATAAAACATTTCCCACATTCAATGCACTTAAATGTCTTTTCTCCCTTGTGAATCTTCTGATGTCTGATTAAATCATACTTTAGGATAAAACATTTCCCACATTCATTGCACTTAAAAGGTTTTTCTCCTGTGTGGATTTGCTGATGCCGAATGAGAACTGGCTTTTGGCTAAAACATTTCCCACATTCATTGCATTTAAATGGTTTCTCTCCTGTATGGATCTGCTGATGCTTGTTAAGATCAAACATTTGGCTAAAACATTTCCCACATTCAGTGCATTTAAAAGACTTTTCTTCAGTGTGAATCAGTTTATGCGATGCAAGTTGCGTGTCATACATAAAACTTTTCCCACATTCTTCACATTTAAATAATTTCTCTCCCCTGTGAGTCTGCTGATGCCTATTTAGGACAGGTTTTTGACTAAAACACTTTCCGCACTCAGTGCACTGGAAAGGTTTTTCTCCTGTGTGAGTTAGTTTGTGCGAAGTAAGATGTGCTCCCTGAGCAAAACATTTCCCACATTCATCACATTTATATGGTTTTTCTCCTGTGTGTACCCTTTTATGTGACGTAAGTTGTGCAGCCTGGATAAAACTTTTCCCACATTCATTGCATTTAAATGTCTTTTCTCCCTTGTGAATCTTCTGATGTCTGATTAAATCATACTTTAAACTGAAACATTTTCCACATTCTGTGCATTTAAATGGTTTTTCTCCTGTGTGAATCTGCTGATGCCGAATTAGAACATGTTTTTGGCTAAAACATTTCCCGCATTCAATGCATTGAAATGGCTTTTCTCCCGTGAGAATCGGCTGATGCATGACAAGATTTGACACTGGAGTACAATTCTCCCCATACTCAGAGGATAACAGTGGTTTCTCTTCTCCATAATCAATCTCGTGAATAACTAAATCAGACTCAGAAAATATAACCTTTTCCATTTCAGAAGAATCGTGATGGTTGGCAAACTCAGAGTTAGTATTTAAATATGGTGCATACCCAGGCCAGTTCATTATTTCCTCTGTATTGAGTATACTTTGGGGAGATTTAACCATTTTATCTTTGAAACATGTATTAGATTTTCTACATTCATTTATGGACTTATTTGAAGATGATTTTGGTGAACCTTCGACGTAAGTAAATGTGTCATCTTCCTGAGTCTGTTCCTGTATAATATAATTATCTGGACTCCTGGTATTTACTTTGCCACTCACAGTCGATACATCTTTGTCAAAAGTAGATGGATATTCTCTATGGTCTGTGATTGTATAGTCAGTGGGATTTCCTTCTCCCCATGAGACTGATTTTACCTTAATGCGAGTAGATTTGTATTCTGTTGGTGTATAACATTTGTCGTCATTTACTTCTTCCCACGAGGCTGTTTCCTCTTTAATATGATATTCTGTCTGTGGTTGCTCGGTGGTTATAGAAATGTTTGTGACATTTAAATTTTCACTCAACTGAGGATCTCGAGAATTGAATGATGCAGATTTAATTTGTCTTTTCCTCATTTTTTTTACTTGCTGTGATATGTCTCCGCTAGCTTTACTTACAGATCCATCTTCAATTCCAAAATGGGGCCAAAAACCAAGGAAGTGAAATCCATCATGTACAGATGCATCTGTTGGAAGAAAATGTACATTAATATGTAACGGATCGTTTACTTCAACTTAAAGTACATCAAAGATCTTTGTAAATATTCAATGCATTGGACACATTAAATATTATAAACGGATTGTGGTGATTAAACCTTTTCTTACCCAGTTGGTGGTGGTACTCCATCACATCTTTGTAGAGATCCTTGTGTCCTTCTATATAGTCCCACTCCTCCAGGGAGAAATAGACCGTGACATCCTCACACCGTATAGGAACCTGATACACACAATGACACAGTCACCATCCAGACACATCCCTTGGTTTTACTGTATAATGTCCCATTCCCAGCAGCCTCACCTCTCCAGTCAGCAGCTCAATGATCTGATTGGTCAGTTCCAGGATCTTCTGATCATGTTTTCCCTCATGAATCATGGAGGTAGGTGGCAGCATGGTGCTGGAGTTCCGGGTCCCACAGGATCCTTCCTTTACAAGGGGAATGCTCTTGGATGAGATATGGTCACTGGGCTTCTTCACAACCACATGATCCTAAATATAGAAATTGAAAAGAAGAAGGGCAAAGTAATTTATTTTCTATGACAGATGTACTCACACTTGCTGAATTCTTCTTCTGCTATTCTATCATTGTTCCTCTTCAATTTAAAAAATAGGATGCCAGTCTGCGGCCTCCTATTATTACTAGCATTTATATATTCTGTTTTACTACAACAGAAAATGTATATTTAAAGATGCCTTGCCTATATTAATGGATACAATTTTTTACATTAAAGTGTGTTGTTGATGAATTAACCCCTTAAGACCGGAGGGCGTACAATTACGCCCTATTTTAAGCGTCTCTAAACGCCGCCGGGTGTAATTGTACGCCCTCTGGTTTTTTCTTACTTACCCAGCCGGTTGGGGGGACTGCCAGGGAGCCCCCCGCAGCAGGTCCATCCTTTTCAGTGCCCCCTGGCCCTGTGTGAGTGAGGTCCTTGCGAGGACCTCACAATCACATGGCCGGGATAGCTGGCTCAGGCATTGCCAGCAGGGGGACTAACTGTAATGAAAGTTTGTCCCCCTGCTGGCTGGAAATAAAATAAAATTATTAATCAGTGTTAAAAAAAAAAAAAAAAAAAAAAATACTTAGAACATATATATATATATATATAAATAATATGACATTACCCAGAATCCCTCACCTCTCCAGCCAGCAGGTAGATGATCTCCATACTGACATTACCCAGAATCCCTCACCTCTCCAGCCAGCAGGTAGATGATCTCCATAATGACATTACCCAGAATCCCTCACCTCTCCAGTCAGCAGGTAGATGATCTCCATAATGACATTACCCAGAATCCCTCACCTCTCCAGCCAGCAGGTAGATGATCTCCATAATGACATTACCCAGAATCCCTCACCTCTCCAGCCAGCAGGTAGATGATCTCCATAATGACATTACCCAGAATCCCTCACCTCTCCAGTCAGCAGGTAGATGATCTCCATAATGACATTACCCAGAATCCCTCACCTCTCCAGTCAGCAGGTAGATGATCTCCATACTGACATTACCCAGAATCCCTCACCTCTCCAGCCAGCAGGTAGATGATCTCCATAATGACATTACCCAGAATCCCTCACCTCTCCAGTCAGCAGGTAGATGATCTCCATAATGACATTACCCAGAATCCCTCACCTCTCCAGTCAGCAGGTAGATGATCTCCATACTGACATTACCCAGAATCCCTCACCTCTCCAGCCAGCAGGTAGATGATCTCCATACTGACATTACCCAGAATCCCTCACCTCTCCAGTCAGCAGGTAGATGATCTCCATACTGACATTACCCAGAATCCCTCACCTCTCCAGCCAGCAGGTAGATGATCTCCATACTGACATTACCCAGAATCCCTCACCTCTCCAGCCAGCAGGTAGATGATCTCCATGGTGACATTACCCAGAATCCCTCACTTCTCCAGTCAGCAGGTAGATGATCTCCATAAGGACATTACCCAGAATCCCTCACCTCTCCAGTCAGCAGGTAGATGATCTCCATACTGACATTACCCAGAAGCCCTCACCTCTCCAGTCAGCAGGCAGATGATCTCCATACTGACATTACCCAGAATCCCTCACCTCTCCAGTCAGCAGGTAGATGATCTCCATGGTGACATTACCCAGAATCCCTCACCTCTCCAGTCAGCAGGTAGATGATCTCCATAATGACATTACCCAGAATCCCTCACCTCCAGTCAGCAGGTAGATGATCTCCATACTGACATTACCCAGAATCCCTCACCTCTCCAGTCAGCAGGTATATGATCTCCATGGTGACATTACCCAGAATCCCTCACCTCTCCAGTCAGCAGGTAGATGATCTCCATAATGACATTACCCAGAATCCCTCACCTCTCCAGTCAGCAGGTAGATGATCTCCATAATGACATTACCCAGAATCCCTCACCTCTCCAGTCAGCAGGTAGATGATCTCCATACTGACATTACCCAGAATCCCTCACCTCTCCAGCCAGCAGGTAGATGATCTCCATAAGGACATTACCCAGAATCCCTCACCTCTCCAGTCAGCAGGTAGATGATCTCCATACTGACATTACCCAGAATCCCTCACCTCTCCAGTCAGCAGGTAGATGATCTCCATACTGACATTACCCAGAATCCCTCACCTCTCCAGTCAGCAGGTAGATGATCTCCATACTGACATTACCCAGAATCCCTCACCTCTCCAGTCAGCAGGTAGATGATCTCCATACTGACATTACCCAGAATCCCTCACCTCTCCAGTCAGCAGGTAGATGATCTCCATAATAACATTACCCAGAATCCCTCACCTCTCCAGTCAGCAGGTAGATGATCTCCATGGTGACATTACCCAGAATCCCTCACCTCTCCAGTCAGCAGGTAGATGATCTCCATGGTGACATTACCCAGAATCCCTCACCTCTCCAGTCAGCAGGTAGATGATCTCCATACTGACATTACCCAGAATCCCTCACCTCTCCAGTCAGCAGGTAGATGATCTCCATGGTGACATTACCCAGAATCCCTCACCTCTCCAGTCAGCAGGTAGATGATCTCCATAATGACATTACCCAGAATCCCTCACCTCCAGTCAGCAGGTAGATGATCTCCATACTGACATTACCCAGAATCCCTCACCTCTCCAGTCAGCAGGTAGATGATCTCCATACTGACATTACCCAGAATCCCTCACCTCTCCAGTCAGCAGGTAGATGATCTCCATAATGACATTACCCAGAATCCCTCACCTCTCCAGTCAGCAGGTAGATGATCTCCATAATGACATTACCCAGAATCCCTCACCTCTCCAGTCAGCAGGTAGATGATCTCCATAATGACATTACCCAGAATCCCTCACCTCTCCAGTCAGCAGGTAGATAATCTCCATACTGACATTACCCAGAATCCCTCACCTCTCCAGTCAGCAGGTAGATGATCTCCATAATGACATTACCCAGAATCCCTCACCTCCAGTCAGCAGGTAGATGATCTCCATACTGACATTACCCAGAATCCCTCACCTCTCCAGCCAGCAGGTAGATGATCTCCATAATGACATTACCCAGAATCCCTCACCTCTCCAGCCAGCAGGTAGATGATCTCCATACTGACATTACCCAGAATCCCTCACCTCTCCAGTCAGCAGGTAGATGATCTCCATAATGACATTACCCAGAATCCCTCACCTCTCCAGTCAGCAGGTAGATGATCTCCATGGTGACATTACCCAGAATCCCTCACCTCTCCAGTCAGCAGGTAGATGATCTCCATACTGACATTACCCAGAATCCCTCACCTCTCCAGTCAGCAGGTAGATGATCTCCATAATGACATTACCCAGAATCCCTCACCTCTCCAGTCAGCAGGTAGATGATCTCCATAATGACATTACCCAGAATCCCTCACCTCTCCAGTCAGCAGGTAGATGATCTCCAAGGTGATACTCAAGATTCTCTCAGACACCTGATTCCCCTTCTTGTTCATTATCAAGGATTGTATATATTCAGTTTAATTTCTAGATAAATATAAAAAAAAAAATGAAAAATATATATATCAGTAAATTCCTCCTTAGTGAAATATCTGGTCACCATGCAGTAAGAGGGACAGGAGTGAGGGACTGTGGTTAATTTGTGTCACTGTCATCCTACACAATATGAAATCATTTGACAACATAAAATACGTTTCACTCCAGGCACATTTCATTCAATTTCCAGTGAAAGTAACAACCTGGAATATTAACAAATAGGGAGAGATTTATCAAAGTGTTCTCTTCTAAAAACTGGCGCAAAGAACGTAACAGGGGAAAATTCACTGATGGAACGTGTGACGTCCTGTGGCCACTCCTCAGATAGCCACTGGATGTGCTTCCCTGGGCAGTGTTGACATTCAGCTGAATGTTCCTCATAGAGATGCATATTCAATGCATCTCTATGAGGAGAAACTGATTGGCCAGAATGGTATTTGGCCCCGCCCAATCCCGATTAAACGCTTTTCCTTTGACAGGGATTCCCAATCCGTGGTATGGCCTGCAATTCAGTGCCCCTGGGTTACGCAAAAAACTTTGGGTAATTGCGGCGGTGTAGGCCGTCGCATGGGCTGTGAACCGCTGGCTGAGTCTATCAGGTGACTCATGCACTTTGGGTCACCCAATACACATGTATGTGTTTTTGTGTATCTGTGTGTGTGTGTGTATCTGCATGTGTGTCAGTGTGTGTATGTGTCTGTGCGTCAGTCTATATGTCTGTGGGAGAGCGGAGGCGGGAAGCCAGGGGAGAGCGGACGCGGCCGGCCGTGGGAGAGCAGAGGTGGACGGCCGGGCGCACAGGCAACAGCAGCCCCACTGGAACCCATGGAAAGATTATCCACTCCAGCTCTCCAAAAGGTAGGGAGGCTGAGTGGGTTTCAATCAAAATAACTTTAAAAGAAAATCAACTTCTGAGTGTCTCTCTGTCTGCGAGTTTGTGGCCGTGCTTGTCTGTCTGCATGCTTGTCTGTTATGAGATCTGACCTGCAGTATGTGAATATATTGATATATAATTATTATATAATGTAAATATAAAGATATATATATCATACACTGTGTACGTACGCTGTTATTAATGAGATCTGACCTGCAGTATGTGACTATATTGATATATAATTATTATATAATGTAAATATAAAGATATATATATATTACACGGTGTACGTACGCTGTTATTAATGAGATCTGACCTGCAGTGTGTGAATATATTGATATATAATTATTATATAATGTAAATATAAAGATATATATATCATACACGGTGTACGTACGCTGTTATTAATGAGATCTGACCTGCAGTATGTGAATATATTGATATATAATTATTATATAATGTAAATATAAAGATATATATATCATACACTGTGTACGTACGCTGTTATTAATGAGATCTGACCTGCAGTGTGTGAATATATTGATATATAATTATTATATAATGTAAATATAAAGATATATATATCATACACGGTGTACGTACGCTGTTATTAATGAGATCTGACCTGCAGTATGTGAATATATTGATATATAATTATTATATAATGTAAATATAAAGATATATATATCATACACTGTGTACGTACGCTGTTATTAATGAGATCTGACCTGCAGTGTGTGAATATATTGATATATAATTATTATATAATGTAAATATAAAGATATATATATCATACACTGTGTACGTACGCTGTTATTAATGAGATCTGACCTGCAGTGTGTGAATATATTGATATATAATTATTATATAATGTAAATATAAAGATATATATATCATACACTGTGTACGTACGCTGTTATTAATGAGATCTGACCTGCAGTGTGTGAATATATTGATATATAATTATTATATAATGTAAATATAAAGATATATATATCATACACTGTGTACGTACGCTGTTATTAATGAGATCTGACCTGCAGTGTGTGAATATATTGATATATAATTATTATATAATGTAAATATAAAGATATATATATCATACACTGTGTACGTACGCTGTTATTAATGAGATCTGACCTGCAGTGTGTGAATATAGTGATATATAATTATTATATAATGTAAATATAAAGATATATATATCATACACTGTGTACGTACGCTGTTATTAATGAGATCTGACCTGCAGTATGTAAATATATTGATATATAATTATTATATAATGTAAATATAAAGATATATATATCATACACAGTGTACGTACGCTGTTATTAATGAGATCTGACCTGCAGTGTGTGAATATATTGATATATAATTATTATATAATGTAAATATAAAGATATATATATCATACACTGTGTACGTACGCTGTTATTAATGAGATCTGACCTGCAGTGTGTGAATATAGTGATATATAATTATTATATAATGTAAATATAAAGATATATATATCATACACAGTGTACGTACGCTGTTATTAATGAGATCTGACCTGCAGTGTGTGAATATATTGATATATAATTATTATATAATGTAAATATAAAGATATATATATCATACACTGTGTACGTACGCTGTTATTAATGAGATCTGACCTGCAGTGTGTGAATATAGTGATATATAATTATTATATAATGTAAATATAAAGATATATATATCATACACAGTGTACGTACGCTGTTATTAATGAGATCTGACCTGCAGTGTGTGAATATATTGATATATAATTATTATATAATGTAAATATAAAGATATATATATCATACACTGTGTACGTACGCTGTTATTAATGAGATCTGACCTGCAGTGTGTGAATATATTGATATATAATTATTATATAATGTAAATATAAAGATATATATATCATACACTGTGTACGTACGCTGTTATTAATGAGATCTGACCTGCAGTATGTAAATATATTGATATATAATTATTATATAATGTAAATATAAAGATATATATATCATACACTGTGTACGTACGCTGATATTAATGAGATCTGACCTGCAGTGTGTGAATATATTGATATATAATTATTATATAATGTAAATATAAAGATATATATATCATACATGGTGTACGTACGCTGTTATTAATGAGATCTGACCTGCAGTATGTGAATATATTGATATATAATTATTATATAATGTAAATATAAAGATATATATATCATACACGGTGTACGTACGCTGTTATTAATGAGATCTGACCTGCAGTGTGTGAATATAGTGATATATAATTATTATATAATGTAAATATAAAGATATATATATCATACACAGTGTACGTACGCTGTTATTAATGAGATCTGACCTGCAGTGTGTGAATATATTGATATATAATTATTATATAATGTAAATATAAAGATATATATATCATACACTGTGTACGTACGCTGTTATTAATGAGATCTGACCTGCAGTATGTAAATATATTGATATATAATTATTATATAATGTAAATATAAAGATATATATATCATACACTGTGTACGTACGCTGTTATTAATGAGATCTGACCTGCAGTGTGTGAATATATTGATATATAATTATTATATAATGTAAATATAAAGATATATATATCATACACTGTGTACGTACGCTGTTATTAATGAGATCTGACCTGCAGTGTGTGAATATATTGATATATAATTATTATATAATGTAAATATAAAGATATATATATCATACACTGTGTACGTACGCTGTTATTAATGAGATCTGACCTGCAGTGTGTGAATATATTGATATATAATTATTATATAATGTAAATATAAAGATATATATATCATACACTGTGTACGTACGCTGTTATTAATGAGATCTGACCTGCAGTGTGTGAATATATTGATATATAATTATTATATAATGTAAATATAAAGATATATATATCATACACGGTGTACGTACGCTGTTATTAATGAGATCTGACCTGCAGTGTGTGAATATATTGATATATAATTATTATATAATGTAAATATAAAGATATATATATCATACATGGTGTACGTACGCAGTTATTAATGAGATCTGACCTGCAGTATGGGAATATATTGATATATAATTATTATATAATGTAAATATAAAGATATATATATCATACACTGTGTACGTACGCTGTTATTAATGAGATCTGACCTGCAGTGTGTGAATATAGTGATATATAATTATTATATAATGTAAATATAAAGATATATATATCATACACGGTGTACGTACACGGTTATTAATGAGATCTGACCTGCAGTATGTGAATATATTGATATATAATTATTATATAATGTAAATATAAAGATATATATATCATACACTGTGTACGTACGCTGTTATTAATGAGATCTGACCTGCAGTGTGTGAATATATTGATATATAATTATTATATAATGTAAATATAAAGATATATATATCATACACTGTGTACGTACGCTGTTATTAATGAGATCTGACCTGCAGTGTGTGAATATATTGATATATAATTATTATATAATGTAAATATAAAGATATATATATCATACACGGTGTACGTACGCTGTTATTAATGAGATCTGACCTGCAGTATGTGAATATATTGATATATAATTATTATATAATGTAAATATAAAGATATATATATCATACACTGTGTACGTACGCTGTTATTAATGAGATCTGACCTGCAGTGTGTGAATATATTGATATATAATTATTATATAATGTAAATATAAAGATATATATATCATACACGGTGTACGTACGCTGTTATTAATGAGATCTGACCTGCAGTGTGTGAATATATTGATATATAATTATTATATAATGTAAATATAAAGATATATATATCATACACGGTGTACGTACGCTGTTATTAATGAGATCTGACCTGCAGTGTGTGAATATATTGATATATAATTATTATATAATGTAAATATAAAGATATATATATCATACACTGTGTACGTACGCTGTTATTAATGAGATCTGACCTGCAGTGTGTGAATATATTGATATATAATTATTATATAATGTAAATATAAAGATATATATATCATACACGGTGTACGTACGCTGTTATTAATGAGATCTGACCTGCAGTGTGTGAATATATTGATATATAATTATTATATAATGTAAATATAAAGATATATATATCATACACAGTGTACGTACACGGTTATTAATGAGATCTGACCTGCAGTGTGTGAATATATTGATATATAATTATTATATAATGTAAATATAAAGATATATATATCATACACTGTGTACGTACGCTGTTATTAATGAGATCTGACCTGCGGTATGTGAATATATTGATATATAATTATTATATAATGTAAATATAAAGATATATATATCATACACTGTGTACGTACGCTGTTATTAATGAGATCTGACCTGCAGTGTGTGAATATATTGATATATAATTATTATATAATGTAAATATAAAGATATATATATATTACACGGTGTACGTACGCTGTTATTAATGAGATCTGACCTGCAGTGTGTGAATATATTGATATATAATTATTATATAATGTAAATATAAAGATATATATATCATACACTGTGTACGTACGCTGTTATTAATGAGATCTGACCTGCAGTGTGTGAATATATTGATATATAATTATTATATAATGTAAATATAAAGATATATATATCATACACGGTGTACGTACGCTGTTATTAATGATATCTGACCTGCAGTATGTGAATATATTGATATATAATTATTATATAATGTAAATATAAAGATATATATATCATACACGGTGTACGTACGCTGTTATTAATGAGATCTGACCTGCAGTATGTGAATATATTGATATATAATTATTATATAATGTAAATATAAAGATATATATATCATACATGGTGTACGTACGCTGTTATTAATGAGATCTGACCTGCAGTATGTGAATATATTGATATATAATTATTATATAATGTAAATATAAAGATATATATATATCATACACTGTGTACGTACGCTGTTATTAATGAGATCTGACCTGCAGTATGGGAATATATTGATATATAATTATTATATAATGTAAATATAAAGATATATATATCATACACTGTGTACGTACGCTGTTATTAATGAGATCTGACCTGCAGTGTGTGAATATAGTGATATATAATTATTATATAATGTAAATATAAAGATATATATATCATACACTGTGTACGTACGCTGTTATTAATGAGATCTGACCTGCAGTGTGTGAATATATTGATATATAATTATTATATAATGTAAATATAAAGATATATATATCATACACTGTGTACGTACGCTGTTATTAATGAGATCTGACCTGCAGTATGTGAATATATTGATATATAATTATTATATAATGTAAATATAAAGATATATATATCATACACTGTGTACGTACGCTGTTATTAATGAGATCTGACCGGCAGTATGTGAATATATTGATATATAATTATTATATAATGTAAATATAAAGATATATATATCATACACTGTGTACGTACACGGTTATTAATGAGATCTGACCGGCAGTATGGGAATATATTGATATATAATTATTATATAATGTAAATATAAAGATATATATATCATACACTGTGTACGTACGCTGTTATTAATGAGATCTGACCTGCAGTGTGTGAATATATTGATATATAATTATTATATAATGTAAATATAAAGATATATATATCATACACTGTGTACGTACGCTGTTATTAATGAGATCTGACCTGCAGTATGTGAATATATTGATATATAATTATTATATAATGTAAATATAAAGATATATATATCATACACGGTGTACGTACGCTGTTATTAATGAGATCTGACCTGCAGTATGTGAATATATTGATATATAATTATTATATAATGTAAATATAAAGATATATATATCATACACTGTGTACGTACGCTGTTATTAATGAGATCTGACCTGCAGTATGTGAATATATTGATATATAATTATTATATAATGTAAATATAAAGATATATATATCATACACTGTGTACGTACACGGTTATTAATGAGATCTGACCTGCAGTATGTGAATATATTGATATATAATTATTATATAATGTAAATATAAAGATATATATATCATACACTGTGTACGTACGCTGTTATTAATGAGATCTGACCGGCAGTATGTGAATATATTGATATATAATTATTATATAATGTAAATATAAAGATATATATATCATACACGGTGTACGTACACGGTTATTAATGAGATCTGACCGGCAGTATGTGAATATATTGATATATAATTATTATATAATGTAAATATAAAGATATATATATCATACACGGTGTACGTACACGGTTATTAATGAGATCTGACCTGCAGTGTGTGACTATATTGATATATAATTATTATATAATGTAAA
The DNA here is from genome assembly GCF_036172605.1 of Pelobates fuscus. NCBI lineage: Eukaryota > Metazoa > Chordata > Amphibia > Anura > Pelobatidae > Pelobates > Pelobates fuscus. Next base: position 152,660,021 of record NC_086326.1, on the reverse strand, counting down.
TATAAAGATATATATATCATACACGGTGTACGTACGCTGTTATTAATGAGATCTGACCTGCAGTATGTGAATATATTGATATATAATTATTATATAATGTAAATATAAAGATATATATATCATACATGGTGTACGTACACGGTTATTAATGAGATCTGACCTGCAGTATGTGAATATATTGATATATAATTATTATATAATGTAAATATAAAGATATATATATCATACACTGTGTACGTACGCTGTTATTAATGAGATCTGACCTGCAGTGTGTGAATATATTGATATATAATTATTATATAATGTAAATATAAAGATATATATATCATACACTGTGTACGTACGCTGTTATTAATGAGATCTGACCTGCAGTGTGTGAATATATTGATATATAATTATTATATAATGTAAATATAAAGATATATATATCATACACGGTGTACGTACGCTGTTATTAATGAGATCTGACCTGCAGTGTGTGAATATATTGATATATAATTATTATATAATGTAAATATAAAGATATATATATCATACACTGTGTACGTACGCTGTTATTAATGAGATCTGACCTGCAGTGTGTGAATATATTGATATATAATTATTATATAATGTAAATATAAAGATATATATATCATACACGGTGTACGTACACGGTTATTAATGAGATCTGACCTGCAGTGTGTGAATATATTGATATATAATTATTATATAATGTAAATATAAAGATATATATATCATACACTGTGTACGTACGCTGTTATTAATGAGATCTGACCTGCAGTGTGTGAATATAGTGATATATAATTATTATATAATGTAAATATAAAGATATATATATCATACACGGTGTACGTACACGGTTATTAATGAGATCTGACCTGCAGTATGTGAATATATTGATATATAATTATTATATAATGTAAATATAAAGATATATATATCATACACGGTGTACGTACGCTGTTATTAATGAGATCTGACCTGCAGTGTGTGAATATAGTGATATATAATTATTATATAATGTAAATATAAAGATATATATATCATACACTGTGTACGTACGCTGTTATTAATGAGATCTGACCTGCAGTGTGTGAATATATTGATATATAATTATTATATAATGTAAATATAAAGATATATATATCATACACGGTGTACGTACACGGTTATTAATGAGATCTGACCTGCAGTATGTGAATATATTGATATATAATTATTATATAATGTAAATATAAAGATATATATATCATACACTGTGTACGTACGCTGTTATTAATGAGATCTGACCTGCAGTGTGTGAATATATTGATATATAATTATTATATAATGTAAATATAAAGATATATATATCATACACTGTGTACGTACGCTGTTATTAATGAGATCTGACCTGCAGTATGTGAATATATTGATATATAATTATTATATAATGTAAATATAAAGATATATATATCATACACGGTGTACGTACGCTGTTATTAATGAGATCTGACCTGCAGTGTGTGAATATAGTGATATATAATTATTATATAATGTAAATATAAAGATATATATATCATACACTGTGTACGTACGCTGTTATTAATGAGATCTGACCTGCAGTGTGTGAATATATTGATATATAATTATTATATAATGTAAATATAAAGATATATATATCATACACTGTGTACGTACGCTGTTATTAATGAGATCTGACCTGCAGTGTGTGAATATAGTGATATATAATTATTATATAATGTAAATATAAAGATATATATATCATACACTGTGTACGTACGCTGTTATTAATGAGATCTGACCTGCAGTGTGTGAATATATTGATATATAATTATTATATAATGTAAATATAAAGATATATATATCATACACGGTGTACGTACGCTGTTATTAATGAGATCTGACCTGCAGTATGTGAATATATTGATATATAATTATTATATAATGTAAATATAAAGATATATATATCATACACTGTGTACGTACACGGTTATTAATGAGATCTGACCTGCAGTATGTGAATATATTGATATATAATTATTATATAATGTAAATATAAAGATATATATATCATACACTGTGTACGTACACGGTTATTAATGAGATCTGACCTGCAGTATGTGAATATATTGATATATAATTATTATATAATGTAAATATAAAGATATATATATCATACACTGTGTACGTACGCTGTTATTAATGAGATCTGACCTGCAGTGTGTGAATATATTGATATATAATTATTATATAATGTAAATATAAAGATATATATATCATACACGGTGTGCGTACGCTGTTATTAATGAGATCTGACCTGCAGTATGTGAATATATTGATATAGAATTATTATATAATGTAAATATAAAGATATATATATCATACACTGTGTACGTACGCTGTTATTAATGAGATCTGACCTGCAGTATGTGAATATATTGATATATAATTATTATATAATGTAAATATAAAGATATATATATCATACACTGTGTACGTACGCTGTTATTAATGAGATCTGACCTGCAGTGTGTGAATATATTGATATATAATTATTATATAATGTAAATATAAAGATATATATATCATACACGGTGTGCGTACGCTGTTATTAATGAGATCTGACCTGCAGTGTGTGAATATATTGATATATAATTATTATATAATGTAAATATAAAGATATATATATCATACACGGTGTACGTACGCTGTTATTAATGAGATCTGACCTGCAGTGTGTGAATATATTGATATATAATTATTATATAATGTAAATATAAAGATATATATATCATACACTGTGTACGTACGCTGTTATTAATGAGATCTGACCTGCAGTGTGTGAATATATTGATATATAATTATTATATAATGTAAATATAAAGATATATATATCATACACGGTGTACGTACGCTGTTATTAATGAGATCTGACCTGCAGTGTGTGAATATATTGATATATAATTATTATATAATGTAAATATAAAGATATATATATCATACACGGTGTACGTACGCTGTTATTAATGAGATCTGACCTGCAGTGTGTGAATATATTGATATATAATTATTATATAATGTAAATATAAAGATATATATATCATACACTGTGTACGTACGCTGTTATTAATGAGATCTGACCTGCAGTGTGTGAATATATTGATATATAATTATTATATAATGTAAATATAAAGATATATATATCATACACTGTGTACGTACACGGTTATTAATGAGATCTGACCTGCAGTATGTGAATATATTGATATATAATTATTATATAATGTAAATATAAAGATATATATATCATACACTGTGTACGTACGCTGTTATTAATGAGATCTGACCTGCAGTGTGTGAATATATTGATATATAATTATTATATAATGTAAATATAAAGATATATATATCATACACGGTGTGCGTACGCTGTTATTAATGAGATCTGACCTGCAGTATGTGAATATATTGATATATAATTATTATATAATGTAAATATAAAGATATATATATCATACACTGTGTACGTACGCTGTTATTAATGAGATCTGACCTGCAGTATGTGAATATATTGATATATAATTATTATATAATGTAAATATAAAGATATATATATCATACACTGTGTACGTACGCTGTTATTAATGAGATCTGACCTGCAGTGTGTGAATATATTGATATATAATTATTATATAATGTAAATATAAAGATATATATATCATACACGGTGTGCGTACGCTGTTATTAATGAGATCTGACCTGCAGTGTGTGAATATATTGATATATAATTATTATATAATGTAAATATAAAGATATATATATCATACACGGTGTACGTACGCTGTTATTAATGAGATCTGACCTGCAGTGTGTGAATATATTGATATATAATTATTATATAATGTAAATATAAAGATATATATATCATACACTGTGTACGTACGCTGTTATTAATGAGATCTGACCTGCAGTGTGTGAATATATTGATATATAATTATTATATAATGTAAATATAAAGATATATATATCATACACGGTGTACGTACGCTGTTATTAATGAGATCTGACCTGCAGTGTGTGAATATATTGATATATAATTATTATATAATGTAAATATAAAGATATATATATCATACACGGTGTACGTACGCTGTTATTAATGAGATCTGACCTGCAGTGTGTGAATATATTGATATATAATTATTATATAATGTAAATATAAAGATATATATATCATACACTGTGTACGTACGCTGTTATTAATGAGATCTGACCTGCAGTGTGTGAATATATTGATATATAATTATTATATAATGTAAATATAAAGATATATATATCATACACTGTGTACGTACACGGTTATTAATGAGATCTGACCTGCAGTATGGGAATATATTGATATATAATTATTATATAATGTAAATATAAAGATATATATATCATACACGGTGTACGTACGCTGTTATTAATGAGATCTGACCTGCAGTGTGTGAATATATTGATATATAATTATTATATAATGTAAATATAAAGATATATATATCATACACGGTGTACGTACGCTGTTATTAATGAGATCTGACCTGCAGTATGTGAATATATTGATATATAATTATTATATAATGTAAATATAAAGATATATATATCATACACGGTGTACGTACGCTGTTATTAATGAGATCTGACCTGCAGTGTGTGAATATATTGATATATAATTATTATATAATGTAAATATAAAGATATATATATCATACACTGTGTACGTACGCTGTTATTAATGAGATCTGACCTGCAGTGTGTGAATATATTGATATATAATTATTATATAATGTAAATATAAAGATATATATATCATACACTGTGTACGTACGCTGTTATTAATGAGATCTGACCTGCAGTATGTGAATATATTGATATATAATTATTATATAATGTAAATATAAAGATATATATATCATACACGGTGTACGTACGCTGTTATTAATGAGATCTGACCTGCAGTGTGTGAATATAGTGATATATAATTATTATATAATGTAAATATAAAGATATATATATCATACACGGTGTACGTACGCTGTTATTAATGAGATCTGACCTGCAGTATGTGAATATATTGATATATAATTATTATATAATGTAAATATAAAGATATATATATCATACACTGTGTACGTACACGGTTATTAATGAGATCTGACCTGCAGTGTGTGAATATATTGATATATAATTATTATATAATGTAAATATAAAGATATATATATCATACACTGTGTACGTACGCTGTTATTAATGAGATCTGACCTGCAGTGTGTGAATATATTGATATATAATTATTATATAATGTAAATATAAAGATATATATATCATACACTGTGTACGTACGCTGTTATTAATGAGATCTGACCTGCAGTATGTGAATATATTGATATATAATTATTATATAATGTAAATATAAAGATATATATATCATACACGGTGTACGTACGCTGTTATTAATGAGATCTGACCTGCAGTGTGTGAATATAGTGATATATAATTATTATATAATGTAAATATAAAGATATATATATCATACACGGTGTACGTACGCTGTTATTAATGAGATCTGACCTGCAGTATGTGAATATATTGATATATAATTATTATATAATGTAAATATAAAGATATATATATCATACACTGTGTACGTACACGGTTATTAATGAGATCTGACCTGCAGTGTGTGAATATATTGATATATAATTATTATATAATGTAAATATAAAGATATATATATCATACACTGTGTACGTACGCTGTTATTAATGAGATCTGACCTGCAGTGTGTGAATATATTGATATATAATTATTATATAATGTAAATATAAAGATATATATATCATACACGGTGTACGTACGCTGTTATTAATGAGATCTGACCTGCAGCAGCTGAAGCTCTTTCAGCACAATAAGGAAATGAGACCGGAAATGACCAACCCGGAAATAAACCATGCGTGTCACGTCTTTAATCACCTTGCGTTTCAAACGTTTCCTGGTTTCGGCCAATGAACGCGCTAAAGCTGTTATGTGACCCAGACTGCAATGCATGCCGGGACTTGTAGTGTTTGCGCTATTTATGTAACTCAGAGGTCCTGATTATTGAGCTTGGACTGCAATTCCCGAGATGCACTGCGCAGCCTGCTCTCTAAGGGAATTCAGTCCTTATAATAATAATAATAATATAATATCATAATATAGTAATATAATAATATAGTAATATCATAATATCATAATAATAATATAATATAGTAATATCATAATATAGTAATATAATAATATAGTAATATCATAATATAATAATATAATAATATAATAATAATAATATAATATAATAATATCATAATATAGTAATATAATAATATAGTAATATCATAATATCATAATATAATAATAATAATATAATATAGTAATATCATAATATAGTAATATAATAATATAATAATATAATATAGTAATATCATAATATAGTAATATAATAATATAACAATATAGTAATATAATAATATAGTAATAGCATAATATAGTAATATGATAATATAATAATATAGTAATATCATAATATAGTAATATAATAATATAGTTATATAGTAATATCATAATATAGTAATCTAATAATATAATAATATAGTAATATAGTAATATCATAATATAGTACTCTAATAATATAATAATATAGTAATATAGTAATATCATAATATAGTAATATAATAATATAATAATATAGTAATTTAGTAATATCATAATATAGTAATATAATAATATAATAATAATAATATAATATAGTAATATCATAATATAGTAATCTAATAATATAATAATATAGTAATATAGTAATATCATAATATAGTAATCTAATAATATAATAATATGGTAATATAGTAATATCATAATATAGTAATATGATAATATAATAATATAGTAATATCATAATATAGTAATATAATAATATAGTTATATAGTAATATCATAATATAGTAATATAATAATATAATAATATAATATAGTAATATCATAATATAGTAATATAATAATATAACAATATAGTAATATAATAATATAGTAATAGCATAATATAGTAATATAATAATATAATAATATGGTAATATAGTAATATCATAATATAGTAATATGATAATATAATAATATAGTAATATCATAATATAGTAATATAATAATATAGTTATATAGTAATATCATAATATAGTAATATAATAATATAATAATATAGTAATATAGTAATATCATAATATAGTAATCTAATAATATAATAATATAGTAATATAGTAATATCATAATATAGTAATATAATAATATAATAATATAGTAATTTAGTAATATCATAATATAGTAATCTAATAATATAATATAGTAATATCATAATATAGTAATCTAATAATATAATAATATAGTAATATCATAATATAGTAATCTAATAATATAATAATATGGTAATATAGTAATATCATAATATAGTAATATGATAATATAATAATATAGTAATATCATAATATAGTAATATAATAATATAGTTATATAGTAATATCATAATATAGTAATCTTATAATATAATAATATAGTAATATAGTAATATCATAATATAGTAATCTAATAATATAATAATATAGTAATATCATAATATAGTAATCTAATAATATAATAATATAGTAATATAGTAATATCATAATATAGTAATCTAATAATATAATAATATAGTAATTTAGTAAAATCATAATGTAGTAATATAATAATATAATAATAATAATATAATATAGTAATAACATAATATAGTATTATAATAATATAATAATATAGTAATATAGTAATATAATAATATAATAATATAGTAATATAGTAATATCATAAAATAGTAATATAATAATATAATAATATAGTAATATAGTAATATCATAATATAGTAATATAATATTATATAGCCCAGCTATAATCTGATATAAAAAAAAACAGAGTATATAGGCGCTCGCTATAACGTGGTGAATCAGTGAGGGCTGCTGTATACAATACAAGTATTCCCAAAAACCTTGTATATTAGTGAAACAAAAAATATATCAAATATGGCGTATACTGCGCCCAAGGGTAATACGTACATACACCTCTGAGGGGAGAGTTGGTAAAATACCTCGGAATAATAAAACAGAGGAAAATAATAGTGCAATACAGTTTATAACAGTGCAAATATTTGTGCTGGGTAACTATAGGAAAATCACTCACAAAGAGCTCTACTTTGTTCAGCGTGGACGGTATAATCCCCGTCTAAGGATACAAGCTGGTACAGATGATTTTGATCCTCCAGATGAGAAGATGAAAAATAAAAGAGAGAGACACTCTGATAGTGTAGTAAGTACTGTAAATCCAGGATAGTTAAATAAAAGTATTGTACTTACAATTTGTAGAGCAAGACCTGCTCTAGTAATCACAGCATGGGTGGTACTATCCCCACCTAAGGATATGATGGAACCAGGTAGTCAGCAGGACATCGAAATGCAGGTAAAATAATAAAGGATAAATGGCTAAATGCAATATAAAATAAACTATTTTATTGTTATAAAATATAAAGCATATAAAAGTATAAGTCCAATTGTCCAAAGGGAAGGGTATCCCACTTGACGCGTTTCGCCTCTCCAGAGGCTTTATCAAAAGTGTGGGATGATTCCTCAGTGTCCTGCTGTCAGGATCGGGTCAGGGATCCAACACGCAGAGTACAAAGAGTAGCAGATACGTATACCGGTCCTTAGAATGGCCGGACTTAACGTATAACTACGATAGAATGGTCAGAGACAAGCCGAGGTCGAGGGAACGAGAAGACAGGTAAGCGAGAGACAAGCCGGGTCAAGGATAACAGAAAGACAGGAGAGTAAATACCAAAGCCGGGTCAGAACCAAAAGACAAGAGAATAACAAAGCACTGTGTGACTAGGCGGACTAGAACCACGACAGGGCAATGAGTAAATGAGAGAGCCACTGTTAAGTATCCTGGCTAGGGAGAGAAGACACGCCTCCGGCGAGTCCTGATTCGTCTCCCGAGATTTGAGTGACAGGACGTTCCGGGTTGGCGTCATGACGTCGACCTCCGGTCCTCCTGCTATAAAAGGAAGTGACTCCCTCGCGGCCGGCGTTAGCAAGACCGAGTGAACCGCGAGGGGCCGAGGAGACATGCCGTCCGGACGGATAAACTTCTAAGTCTCTACCTCTCTCAGAGGTAGAGGCTTCAGGTACCCTGACAGTACCCCCCCTCTCAGATACGCCCACCGGGCGGAAGGAGCCGGGGCGAGATGGGAAGCGGGAGTGAAATGCCCTGCGAAGGCGAGGAGCATGAACATCCTCTTGTGGTACCCAACTCCTCTCCTCAGGACCATAACCCTTCCAGTCAACCAAATATTGTACTCTCCCCCGGGAGACACGAGAATCAATAATGGAGTTAACCTCATACTCCTCCTGACCCTCCACCTGAACAGGGCGCGGAGGGGCGATTGTGGAGGAGAATCTGTTACAGATTAGAGGTTTCAGCAATGACACGTGAAAGGAGTTCGGGATGCGTAAAGTAGCTGGGAGAGCCAGACGATACGCCACTGGGTTAATTCGAGTCAAGATCCTGTAGGGGCCAATATAGCGAGGAGCGAATTTCATGGAAGGAACTTTAAGGCGAATATTCCTAGTACTCAACCAAACTCTATCACCTGGAACAAAATTCGGAGCCGCCCTTCTACGTTTGTCAGCATGTTTCTTAACCAGCATAGAATTGTGTAGAAGAATCTGTCGAGTCTGATCCCACAACTTCCTCAAATTGGCCACATGGACATCAACCGACGGCACTCCCTGGGAAGGAGAAACCGAGGGAAGAATAGATGGATGAAAGCCATAGTTCATGAAGAAGGGGCTTGAATGCGTAGAGTCACAAACGAGATTGTTGTGCGCAAACTCCGCCCAAGGAATCAAACCGACCCAATCGTCCTGGTGTTCGGAAACAAAGCAACGTAAGTATTGCTCAATCTTTTGGTTGGTTCGTTCGGCAGCTCCGTTAGACTGAGGATGATAGGCGGACGAAAAATTCAATTTGATGCCTAATTGAGAACAGAACGATCTCCAAAAACGTGAAACAAATTGGGAGCCTCTATCAGAAGTGATCTCCGAAGGAATCCCATGCAAGCGAAAAATCTCTTTAGCAAAGATCTCCGCCAATTCAGGAGAAGTCGGGAGTTTAGGCAAAGGTACGAAATGTGCCATCTTGGTAAACCTATCGACTACGGTGAGGATAACAGTGTGCCTTTTAGAAACAGGCAAATCCACAATAAAGTCCATTGCCACACAGGACCAAGGTTTGTCAGGAATTTCCAGAGGTTGTAGAAGGCCACAGGGAAGCGAATGCGGTAGTTTAGTTTTAGTACAGACCTCACAAACTCCGATAAAATCCTTAATATCCTTCCGTAACGAAGGCCACCAGAAATCCTTGGAGATCAAAGAATACGTCTTGCGAACACCCGGATGACCAGCCACCTTACTCTCGTGAAGACACTGTAAGAGCTCCAATTGGAGTTCAGGAGGAACGAAATGTCTGGAAGCCGGAGTCAGTCTGGGTGCCAGATGCTGCAAGCTCCTTATCTGATCAAGTAGCGGAGAATGGACTTTGAGAGTAGTGTTAGCGATAATGTTACACTTGGGTACTATAGAGGACAAAACCGGCTCAGATACGGCAGCAGGTTCATATTGGCGAGATAAGGCATCGGCTTTAGAATTCTTAGAACCTGGCCTATATGTGAGTACGTAGTTGAAGTGAGTGAGAAATATGGACCAACGAGCCTGTCTAGATGATAGTCGTTTAGCCTCTCCAATATAGGATAAGTTTTTATGATCTGTCAAAATAGTAACAGGATGCAAAGTACCCTCCAATAAATGTCTCCACTCCTTCAAGGCCATTATAACCGCTAGTAGTTCCCTGTCACCAATGTCATATCTGCTTTCAGTACCTGACAATTTTTTGGAAAAGTATCCACAAGGATGTAATGGTTTATCTACACCCAACCTTTGGGACAGAACAGCACCTATACCTGTCTCAGAAGCGTCAACTTCGAGTAGGAAAGGTAGTGTAGTATCAGGGTGAACTAAAATTGGTGCGGAAGCAAACAGCTCCTTGAGTGTCCTAAAAGCCAGAAGTGCTTCAGTAGACCAATTCTTAGTATCAGCCCCTTGTTTGGTCATATTGGTGATGGGAGCAATGATAGAGGAGTATCCCTTAATGAAACGTCTGTAGTAATTGGAGAAACCAATAAATCTCTGGATAGCCTTGAGACCCTTAGGTAAAGGCCAATCTAATATGGATTGGAGCTTCTCCGGATCCATTTCAAACCCCTCCCCAGAAATCACATAACCAAGAAAGGTAGTTTGGGATTGGTCAAAGCTGCATTTCTCTAGTTTGCAGTATAAGCCATGCTGAAGAAGTTTGTGTAAAACCCTTCTGACTTGTCCGTGGTGAGTTTCAATATCCCTGGAATGTATAAGTATATCATCAAGGTATACAATCACACAGTCATCTTGAAACTCCCTAAGAACCTCATTAATAAGGTCCTGAAATACCGCCGGGGCATTGCAGAGACCAAAAGGCATTACAGTATACTCATAGTGCCCATATCGAGTATTGAATGCAGTTTTCCACTCGTCACCGTCGTGAATTCTCACCAAATTATAAGCACCTCTAAGGTCTAACTTAGTGAAAATCTTAGAACTTTTTAATCGATCAAAAAGCTCGGTGATCAAGGGAATCGGATATACATTTCTGATGGTTATCTTGTTAAGACCTCGGTAGTCAATGCAGGGTCTTAAAGAACCATCCTTCTTTTTAACAAAAAAAAATCCAGCCCCAGCAGGAGAGGAGGATCTTCTAATGAACCCCTTGTCTAGGTTTTCACGAATATACTCCTCTAGAACTAAGTTTTCATTCGTAGACAAAGGGTATACATGACCCCTGGGGGGCATGGTACCAGAAAGTAAATTAATTTTGCAATCAAAAGGCCTATGTGGTGGTAAGGTATCAGCCTTTCCTTTGTCAAATACTGCCTTTAAATCTTGATACAAGGACGGTATCTGTACTTTGGTAGAGTCGGTAGCGTTATTAAGTGAGTTGACACTACAAAGAGGTGACACTTTCTTTAAACAATTCTCTTGACAATCCTGACCCCACGAAACTATTTCCCCTGATCTCCAATCTATAACGGGGTTATGTCTCTTAAGCCAGGAGTATCCCAGGACTATGGGAACAGAAGGAGATTGTCAGGATCGGGTCAGGGATCCAACACGCAGAGTACAAAGAGTAGCAGATACGTATACCGGTCCTTAGAATGGCCGGACTTAACGTATAACTACGATAGAATGGTCAGAGACAAGCCGAGGTCGAGGGAACGAGAAGACAGGTAAGCGAGAGACAAGCCGGGTCAAGGATAACGGAAAGACAGGAGAGTAAATACCAAAGCCGGGTCAGAACCAAAAGACAAGAGAATAACAAAGCACTGTGTGACTAGGCGGACTAGAACCACGACAGGGCAATGAGTGAATGAGAGAGCCACTGTTAAGTATCCTGGCTAGGGAGAGAAGACACGCCTCCGGCGAGTCCTGATTCGTCTCCCGAGATTTGAGTGGCAGGACGTTCCGGGTTGGCGTCATGACGTCTACCTCCGGTCCTCCTGTTATAAAAGGAAGTGACTCCCTCGCGGCCGGCGTTAGCAAGACCGAGTGAACCGCGAGGGACCGAGGAGACATGCCGTCCGGACGGATAAACTTCTAAGTCTCTACCTCTCTCAGAGGTAGAGGCTTCAGGTACCCTGACAGTACCCCCCCTCTCAGATACGCCCACCGGGCGGAAGGAGCCGGGGCGAGATGGAAAGCGGGAGTGAAATGCCCTGCGAAGGCGAGGAGCATGAACATCCTCTTGTGGTACCCAACTCCTCTCCTCAGGACCATATCCCTTCCAGTCAACTAAATATTGTACTCTCCCCCGGGAGACACGAGAGTCAATAATGGAGTTAACCTCATACTCCTCCTGACCCTCCACCTGAACAGGGCGCGGAGGGGCGATTGTGGAGGAGAATCTGTTACAGATTAGAGGTTTCAGCAATGACACGTGAAAGGAGTTCGGGATGCGTAAAGTAGCTGGGAGAGCTAGACGATACGCCACTGGGTTAATTCGAGTCAAGATCCTGTAGGGACCAATATAACGAGGAGCGAATTTCATGGAAGGAACTTTAAGACGAATATTCCTAGTACTCAACCAAACTCTATCGCCTGGAACAAAATTCGGAGCCGCCCTTCTACGTTTGTCAGCATGTTTCTTAACCAGCATAGAATTGTGTAGAAGAATCTGTCGAGTCTGATCCCACAACTTCCTCAAATTGGCCACATGGACATCAACCGACGGCACTCCCTGGGAAGGAGAAACCGAGGGAAGAATAGTTGGATGAAAGCCATAGTTCATGAAGAAGGGGCTTGAATGCGTAGAGTCACAAACGAGATTGTTGTGCGCAAACTCCGCCCAAGGAATCAAACCGACCCAATCGTCCTGGTGTTCGGAAACAAAACAACGTAAGTATTGCTCAATCTTCTGGTTGGTTCGTTCGGCAGCTCCGTTAGACTGAGGATGATAGGCGGACGAAAAATTCAATTTGATGCCTAATTGAGAACAGAACGACCTCCAAAAACGTGAAACAAATTGGGAGCCTCTATCAGAAGTGATCTCCGAGGGAATCCCATGCAAGCGAAAAATCTCTTTAGCAAAGATCTCCGCCAATTCAGGAGAAGTCGGGAGTTTAGGCAAAGGTACGAAATGTGCCATCTTGGTAAACCTATCGACTACGGTGAGGATAACAGTGTGCTTTTTAGAAACAGGCAAATCCACAATAAAGTCCATTGCCACACAGGACCAAGGTTTGTCAGGAATTTCCAGAGGTTGTAGAAGGCCACAAGGAAGCGAATGCGGTAGTTTAGTTTTAGTACAGACCACACAAACTCCGATAAAATCCTTAATATCCTTCCGCAACGAAGGCCACCAGAAATCCTTGGAGATCAAAGAATACGTCTTGCGAACACCCGGATGACCAGCCACCTTACTCTCGTGAAGGCACTGTAAGAGCTCCAATTGGAGTTTAGGAGGAACGAAAAGTCTGGAAGCCGGAGTCAGTCTAGGTGCCAGATGCTGCAAGCTCCTTATCTGATCAAGAAGCGGAGAATGGACTTTGAGAGTAGTGTTAGCGATAATGTTACACTTGGGGACTATAGAGGACAAAACCGGCTCAGATACGGCAGTAGGTTCATATTGGCGAGATAAGGCGTCGGCTTTAGAATTCTTAGAACCTGGCCTATATGTGAGTACGTAGTTGAAGTGAGTGAGAAATATGGACCAACGAGCCTGTCTAGATGAAAGTCGTTTAGCCTCTCCAATATAGGATAAGTTTTTATGATCTGTCAAAATAGTAACAGGATGCAAAGTACCCTCTAATAAATGTCTCCACTCCTTCAAGGCCATTATAACCGCTAGTAGTTCCCTGTCACCAATGTCATATCTGCTTTCAGTACCTGACAATTTTTTGGAAAAGTATCCACAAGGATGTAATGGTTTATCTACACCCAACCTTTGGGACAGAACAGCACCTATACCTGTCTCAGAAGCGTCAACTTCGAGTAGGAAAGGTAGTGTAGTATCAGGGTGAACTAAAATTGGTGCGGAAGCAAACAGCTCCTTGAGTGTCTTAAAAGCCAGAAGTGCTTCAGTAGACCAATTCTTAGTCTCAGCCCCTTGTTTGGTCATATTGGTGATGGGAGCAATGATAGAGGAGTATCCCTTAATGAAACGTCTGTAGTAATTGGAGAAACCAATAAATCTCTGGATAGCCTTGAGACCCTTAGGTAAAGGCCAATCTAATATGGATTGGAGCTTTTCCGGGTCCATTTCAAACCCTTCCCCAGAAATCACATAACCAAGAAAGGTAGTTTGGGATTGGTCAAAGCTGCATTTCTCTAGTTTGCAGTATAAGCCATGCTGAAGGAGTTTGTGTAAAACCCTTCTGACTTGTCCGTGGTGAGTCTCAATATCCCTGGAATGTATAAGTATATCATCAAGGTATACAATCACACAGTCATCTTGAAACTCCCTAAGAACCTCATTAATAAGGTCCTGAAATACCGCCGGGGCATTGCAGAGACCAAAAGGCATTACAGTATACTCATAGTGCCCATATCGAGTATTGAATGCAGTTTTCCACTCGTCACCGTCGTGAATTCTCACCAAATTATAAGCACCTCTAAGGTCTAACTTAGTGAAAATTTTAGAACTTTTTAATCGATCAAAAAGCTCGGTGATCAAGGGAATCGGATATACATTTCTGATGGTTATCTTGTTAAGACCTCGGTAGTCAATGCAGGGTCTTAAAGAACCATCCTTCTTTTTAACAAAAAAAAATCCAGCCCCAGCAGGAGAGGAGGATCTTCTAATGAACCCCTTGTCTAGGTTTTCACGAATATACTCCTCTAGAACTAAGTTTTCATTCGTAGACAAGGGGTATACATGACCCCTGGGAGGCATGGTACCAGAAAGTAAATCAATTTTGCAATCGAAAGGCCTATGTGGTGGTAAGGTATCAGCCTTTCCTTTGTCAAATACAGCCTTTAAATCTTGATACAAGGACGGTATCTGTACTTTGGTAGAGTCGGTAGCGTTATTAAGTGAGTTGACACTACAAAGAGGTGACACTTTCTTTAAACAATTCTCTTGACAATCCTGGCCCCACGAAACTATTTCCCCTGATCTCCAATCTATAACGGGGTTATGTCTCTTAAGCCAGGAGTATCCCAGGACTATGGGAACAGAAGGAGATGAAATGAGTAGTAGGGATATTTCCTCCTTGTGTAGAATACCAGTAGTTAAGTAAAGAGGTGTGGTCTCCCGGAAAATCACAGGCTCAACTAAAGGTCTACCATCAATGGCTTCAACAGCTAAGGGTGTCTTCCTTAACTGGGATGGGATAGTGTGTTTGGTGAGAAACTTTTGGTCGATAAAACTCTCAGCAGCGCCGGAGTCTATCAATGCCATAGTCTCTAAAGTTCCCTTCTCCCAAGTTAAAGAGACCGGTAATAGGAGTCTATGTTCCCTGTAGTTATGAGTAGAGGACAAAATCGAAACACCCAAGGTCTGTCCTCTAGAGAAACTTAGGTGCGAGCGTTTCCCGGACGACTGGGACAGCTCAAACGTACATGACCTCTGGCCCCACAATACATACACAGTCCCTCCCTTCTCCTGTACTGTCTCTCCTCCTCTGAGAGACGAGTAAGGCCTAACTGCATAGGTTCTGAAACCTGTGGATCTTTGGTTTCAGAAATTTGAAATGATGGTGCTAGTCTAAAGGAAGATTTACAGGTTCTATCTCGAGTATTCTGTCTCTCCCTTAGACGTTCGTCAATACGAGAGATAAAGGAAATTAAGTCCTCCAGGTTCTCGGGAAGCTCTCTTGTTGCTACCTCATCAAGTATTACATCAGATAATCCATTTAAGAATACGTCTATATAGGCCTGTTCATTCCATTTTACCTCTGCCGCCAAAGACCTGAACTCTAGTGCGTAATCCACAAGAGTTTGGTTGTCTTGTCTAAGGCGCAACAGTAATCTGGCTGCATTAACCCTCCTGCCAGGAGGATCAAAAGTTCTTTTAAAAGCAGCTACAAAGGCATTATAGTTATAGACTAATGGATTATCATTCTCCCACAACGGATTAGCCCATCTCAGAGCTTTCTCAATGAGTAAGGTAATAATAAATCCCACTTTTGCCCTATCAGTCGGGTATGAACGAGGCTGCAGCTCGAAATGAATACTGATCTGGTTCAAAAAGCCACGACACCTCTCAGGAGAACCAGCATAACGTACAGGTGGGGTAACTCGGGAAGAAGCACCTACAGTAACTACCTCTAGTCCTGAACCCACAGAAGAAGCAGACATATTACGCATCTCCTCAGGTGGATTAATAGGACGAGACAGCAGCGCCTGTAGTGCTAGAGCCATCTGATCCATCCTATGATCCATGGCGTCAAACCTAGGATCAGGAGAACCAAGCTGACAATTTGTACCTGCAGGATCCATGGCCCTGTCGTAATGTCAGGATCGGGTCAGGGATCCAACACGCAGAGTACAAAGAGTAGCAGATACGTATACCGGTCCTTAGAATGGCCGGACTTAACGTATAACTACGATAGAATGGTCAGAGACAAGCCGAGGTCGAGGGAACGAGAAGACAGGTAAGCGAGAGACAAGCCGGGTCAAGGATAACGGAAAGACAGGAGAGTAAATACCAAAGCCGGGTCAGAACCAAAAGACAAGAGAATAACAAAGCACTGTGTGACTAGGCGGACTAGAACCACGACAGGGCAATGAGTGAATGAGAGAGCCACTGTTAAGTATCCTGGCTAGGGAGAGAAGACACGCCTCCGGCGAGTCCTGATTCGTCTCCC
Source organism: Pelobates fuscus (assembly GCF_036172605.1). NCBI lineage: Eukaryota > Metazoa > Chordata > Amphibia > Anura > Pelobatidae > Pelobates > Pelobates fuscus. The sequence continues at coordinate 152,642,476 of NC_086326.1, read as the reverse complement.
GAGATTTGAGTGGCAGGACGTTCCGGGTTGGCGTCATGACGTCTACCTCCGGTCCTCCTGTTATAAAAGGAAGTGACTCCCTCGCGGCCGGCGTTAGCAAGACCGAGTGAACCGCGAGGGACCGAGGAGACATGCCGTCCGGACGGATAAACTTCTAAGTCTCTACCTCTCTCAGAGGTAGAGGCTTCAGGTACCCTGACAGAGATGAAATGAGTAGTAGGGATATTTCCTCCTTGTGTAGAATACCAGTGGTTAAGTAAAGAGGTGTGGTCTCCCGGAAAATCACAGGCTCAACTAAAGGTCTACCATCAATGGCTTCAACAGCCAAGGGTGTCTTCCTTAACTGGGATGGGATAGTGTGTTTGGTGAGAAACTTTTGGTCGATAAAACTCTTAGCAGCGCCGGAGTCTATCAATGCCATAGTCTCTAAAGTTCCCTTCTCCCAAGTTAAAGAGACCGGTAATAGGAGTCTATGTTCTTTGTAGTTATGAGTAGAGGACAAAATCGAAACACCCAAGGTCTGTCCTCTAGAGAAACTTAGGTGCGAGCGTTTCCCGGACGACTGGGACAGCTCAAACGTACATGACCTCTGGCCCCACAATACATACACAGTCCCTCCCTTCTCCTGTACTGTCTCTCCTCCTCTGAGAGACGAGTAAGGCCTAACTGCATAGGTTCTGAAACCTGTGGATTTTTGGTTTCAGAAATTTGAAATGATGGTGCTAGTCTAAAGGAAGATTTACCGGTTCTATCTCGAGTATTCTGTCTCTCCCTTAGACGTTCGTCAATACGAGAGATAAAGGAAATTAAGTCCTCCAGGTTCTCGGGAAGCTCTCTTGTCGCTACCTCATCAAGTATTACATCAGATAATCCATTTAAGAATACGTCTATATAGGCCTGTTCATTCCATTTTACCTCTGCCGCCAAAGACCTGAACTCTAGTGCGTAATCCACAAGTGTTTGGTTGTCTTGTCTAAGGCGCAACAGTAATCTGGCTGCATTGACCCTCCTGCCAGGAGGATCAAAAGTTCTTTTAAAAGCAGCTACAAAGGCATTATAGTTATAGACTAATGGATTATCATTCTCCCACAACGGATTAGCCCATCTCAGAGCTTTCTCAATGAGTAAGGTAATAATAAATCCCACTTTTGCCCTATCAGTAGGGTATGAACGAGGCTGTAGCTCGAAATGAATACTGATCTGGTTCAAAAAGCCACAACACCTCTCAGGAGAACCAGCATAACGTACAGGTGGGGTAACTCGGGAAGAAGCACCTACAGTAGCTACCTCTAGCCCTGAACCCACAGAAGAAGCAGACATATTACGCATCTCCTCAGGTGGATTAATAGGACGAGACAGCAGCGCCTGTAGTGCTAGAGCCATCTGATCCATCCTATGATCCATGGCGTCAAACCTAGGATCAGGAGAACCAAGCTGACAATTTGTACCTGCAGGATCCATGGCCCTGTCGTAATGTCAGGATCGGGTCAGGGATCCAACACGCAGAGTACAAAGAGTAGCAGATACGTATACCGGTCCTTAGAATGGCCGGACTTAACGTATAACTACGATAGAATGGTCAGAGACAAGCCGAGGTCGAGGGAACGAGAAGACAGGTAAGCGAGAGACAAGCCGGGTCAAGGATAACAGAAAGACAGGAGAGTAAATACCAAAGCCGGGTCAGAACCAAAAGACAAGAGAATAACAAAGCACTGTGTGACTAGGCGGACTAGAACCACGACAGGGCAATGAGTAAATGAGAGAGCCACTGTTAAGTATCCTGGCTAGGGAGAGAAGACACGCCTCCGGCGAGTCCTGATTCGTCTCCCGAGATTTGAGTGACAGGACGTTCCGGGTTGGCGTCATGACGTCGACCTCCGGTCCTCCTGCTATAAAAGGAAGTGACTCCCTCGCGGCCGGCGTTAGCAAGACCGAGTGAACCGCGAGGGGCCGAGGAGACATGCCGTCCGGACGGATAAACTTCTAAGTCTCTACCTCTCTCAGAGGTAGAGGCTTCAGGTACCCTGACACCTGCATAAATAGGGGCGAGTTGATTGTAGAATGCTACCTGGTGAGTGTCTCTTCCGGTTCCGTAATGCATACTGGAAGTGATGTGGCAAGATAGGGGACAGTCGGCAAGTTCCGGCCGTCATGCGTACCATCGTGGACCGCACGCGTCATATCCGGAAGTGACGTGACGCGACCTGCGGTTCAACGGTCACATGTCTTCTGCTTGGAACGCACGCATCATCAAAAATGGCGTGCGTTGCGTTCCAGGCATGGGTAACCTATGTCTCCCATGAATGGAGATGGGGGAAGTAGTAAAAGGGAAAAGAAATGCAGTATAAGTATACTAAGCTAATATATAATAAAACATAGAAATATCAGTGAGATGCATGGTCGAAATCTTTTAAAGTAAAATTGCAATTGCCATGGAAACATATTTAGAATAACAAATGAAGGACATATAATTTAACAGGTGATGAATAACAAGGTATAAATATTAAAATATTGAAATATACACAGTCCTATAACTATGGCAGTATTGGTGGTATCTACATAGGTACACTATGATAACAGATATATATTACAGAAGAATATATTGTAATAGAAGAGGGGGAAATGTATATGGCAAAAAGGGGAAAGACTTATCCCCAAAGGCATATATGAACATATATGTATATAGATAAAAATGGATATAAAGATAAACTATGGCTAAAAAGGCGTAACTCATAAAAACTTTTTATATTGAAAAAGATATTATGATATATATGAAATTAGAAAATATAGGTAATTAAAAGATAAGGAGTAAAAAGTAAAAAAATATAAAAATATAATATATTAGTCAGTAATTAAAAAAAATTAAAAAATTTAAAGACTGCTTAAAAAGAGTTGGTTATAAGAAATTATATAAATCAAATTCAATGTTCAGACCTTTGGGGTGTAGGGTATCTAAATAGTATACCCATTTCATTTCTGTCTTTCCGATCTGTTTGATAATATCGCCACCTCTCCAGTGTTTATTAACAATTGCAATACCCGTGAACGTAAGTAGTTTAGGATTATTATCGTGTGTGCAAAAGTGAGAAGAGACAGCGTGGTTGGCAAAGCCCTTTTCTATGTTCCTGCAATGCTCTGCTATTCTGGTTTTGAGGGGTCTGATAGTTCTGCCGATATATTGAAGCCCACATGGGCATTCTAATAAGTATATTACATTTTTGCTGTTGCAAGTAATGATGTTTTTAATATTATAAATTTTTCCTGTGTTGTTGGATCTGAAGTCGGTAGTTACTTTGGATGTTGGTTTTGTCTTTCTGCATGCTATGCAGCAGTTGCATTTAAAAAAACCTTTGTTATTCTAAATATGTTTCCATGGCAATTGCAATTTTACTTTAAAAGATTTCGACCATGCATCTCACTGATATTTCTATGTTTTATTATATATTAGCTTAGTATACTTATACTGCATTTCTTTTCCCTTTTACTACTTCCCCCATCTCCATTCATGGGAGACATAGGTTACCCATGCCTGGAACGCAACGCACGCCATTTTTGATGATGCGTGCGTTCCAAGCAGAAGACATGTGACCGTTGAACCGCAGGTCGCGTCACGTCACTTCCGGATATGACGCGTGCGGTCCACGATGGTACGCATGACGGCCGGAACTTGCCGACTGTCCCCTATCTTGCCACATCACTTCCGGTATGCATTACGGAACCGGAAGAGACACTCACCAGGTAGCATTCTACAATCAACTCGCCCCTATTTATGCAGGACACTGAGGAATCATCCCACACTTTTGATAAAGCCTCTGGAGAGGCGAAACGCGTCAAGTGGGACCCCCTTCCCTTTGGACAATTGGACTTATACTTTTATATGCTTTATATTTTATAACAATAAAATAGTTTATTTTATATTGCATTTAGCCATTTATCCTTTATTATTTTACCTGCATTTCGATGTCCTGCTGACTACCTGGTTCCATCATATCCTTAGGTGGGGATAGTACCACCCATGCTGTGATTACTAGAGCAGGTCTTGCTCTACAAATTGTAAGTACAATACCTTTATTTAACTATCCTGGATTTACAGTACTTACTACACTATCAGAGTGTCTCTCTCTTTTATATTTCATCTTCTCATCTGGAGGATCAAAATCATCTGTACCAGCTTGTATCCTTAGACGGGGATTATACCGTCCACGCTGAACAAAGTTGAGCTCTTTTATAGCTCTACCCTATGTGAGTGATTTTCCTAAAGTTACCCAGCACAAATATTTGCACTGTTATAAACTGTATTGCACTATTATTTTCCTCTGTTTTATTATTCCGAGGTATTTTACCAACTCTCCCCTCAGAGGTGTATGTACGTATTACCCTTGGGCGCAGTATACGCCATATTTTATATAATCTGATATAATAATATATACTATGAATACACAGTGTAACGGAACGCAGTATATTAGTCCACGATATCCGTTGGTATCTTCAGGAAATCCACAGTCAAGACAGAAAGCACGGCAATATTCCCCATCCTCCCAAAAACCGGACGAAACACAGTTTGGGAGTCAACTGACTGGCTTTATTCACAGCTGGCATATTTATACAGTTCCCCATGCAAGGGGTTTCCATACAGTAAATCCAGGGGATTTCTCCCATCATGCAATGTGACTTTCCCAGCAGGTATTGCTGCACGAGAAGGATACTCCCACTAAAATGGACGATTAAGTGGATTATCCCCTCGTGCAGCAAAACTGACAATTTACTTGAAAATACATATTTCACACAATATTCGGTACTTTGGAATAACCGAACGTTCGGTAGGTAGCTGGGGTCGAAGCGCATACTTTGTGAGAATACCGCTCCGATCCCAGCTGAATTAACCGAACGCCGCACAAAATACATTTAAACATTGAAGTTAGTTTAAAAGTACCGAATAAATATGGAGAACATATTGTACCGAACGCGGCACTCCCGAGCGCTCTGGAAGTCCAGCGGTGTTCAGATCATTGAGTAGCCGTTTTCAGTTACAGGCTCTCGACGACCGAACACCGCTGCAGAGACAAAGGATCCAAGATGGCCGACCGCCGCATGGTCGGTAGCCGATCGGCGGCCACCTAGGAGAGCCCTTAATTATCGATTGCAACATTGTTGCAATCGGTTAATTGGTACCACACGACCTGTGAATGTGTGGTCGACCTGGGGAGCCCGTATTCGTACGGCGAACGGCCAGGATAGCCGTGTTTCGTCGTACTACTGCTTTGTGTGCTGGCAGCGTACGGCTGCCAGCATGCGAACGGCCATCATACAACACATATACAGTTAACGGTACACAATATGCAGTCAGCCTACGGACAACCTGTAATGAATATAGTCCAGAAGTGGCTAGGTTTGCCACAATGCTCCCCCAGAACCAAGCCGGCATACACAGTCTGATCCCAACGGATCGGCTTGGGGATGTCCGGGAGAGTACTCACAGATCACTTCTCGAGTTCAGTCTGTCTGGATAACCCGTCAGCGTTACCGTTTTGTTTTCCTGGCCGGTAATGGATGGTAAAGTCAAAGGGCTGCAGCGCCAAACTCCAGCGCAGCAGCCTGGCATTGTCTCCAGATACACGGTTTAGCCACACCAACGGGTTGTGATCTGTGAGTAAGGAAAAAGGTTGTCCGTACAAGTATGGCTGTAACTTTTTAAGGGCCCACACCACGGCCAGGCATTCTTTCTCAATGGCGGCGTAGCTCACTTCACGAGGCAGTAACTTGCGGCTTAAGTAAGCTACGGGATGTTCTCCGCCATCTGCTCCCACTTGGCTCAGTACTGCCCCCAATCCAAACATTGTAGCGTCTGTGTGAACAAGAAATCTTTTAGTTGGATCAGGAGCAGTTAACACAGGAGCATTAGTTAGAGCTGTCTTGAGTTGTTGGAATGCCTGCTCACACTCTGGGGCCCAGACAACCTGTCGGGGAAAGTTCTTTTTTGTCAGGTCCGTTAGGGGTTTGGCCAGGGTGCTATAGTCGGGAACAATCTTTCTGTAATAGCCGGCCGTCCCTAGGAACGCCAGCACTTGCGTCTTAGTCCTGGGGGTAGGCCACTTTGCTACGGCCTCAATCTTGGCTGGTTCGGGTCTCTGCTGCCCACACCCTACTCGGTGTCCCAGATACTGCACCTCGGCCATACCTATGTGACACTTGCTAGGTTTTTTTTTTTTTTAGTCAATCTTTATTTTAAGTTTTTCAGAAACAAACAAAACATAAAGTAAGGTTCAAGGAATACGTTTTACACAAACATCGAGAACATAGTTTAGGATACGCCCTCGTTTCCCGGTAGGGCCTATTCCAATATATAGTTCAATTGTGGGGGGTGACCCCAGTCGCCATTACATCGTCCTTACATTTACATGGTTAGTATGTGTCCCAAGCAAGGCAGCATAACCAAGTGAGTTAGCAGAGGTGTCGGGTGGGAGTGTCAGCCTGGGACCACGGACAGCAGTGTAGGTGTCTCTCCAAGTTACCCTTTCATCTGTCTTCCCATCCGTCATCCCTGAATTACACCCCTCAGTCCTCCTTCTTTATTTATTTCCTCTACTGAGGGGGGGGTAGTGGTCGGTCCGTAATTGGTGTGACCTCATTGTGTTTGTTAAGTGCTCCTTTGGGTAGCAAGCATTAGTCAGCAGCATTGGAACATGTGTTCCGTTTGGGTTCTCAGTCAACCTTCCCCCCTTCGTTGCCAGTGGTGTGGACTGTAGGGTCTGAGCTTGTTAGTCGCCTGTGGGGTGCGTCAGTCTTGGCGGCTTGGGTAGTCGGTGGTGGTCAGCAGATAGTCTGTGACTTGTAAGGGTCTAGGATTCCTTATGCCTCACTGCCAGTGCCAATGGCCCTTGTGTCCCTCGTACAGATGGCCTCTAGTCCCTGTTGTCCTCTATTAATTGTTCTCCCCGGAACATGGTGTTTGTCCATGGTTCGGAGCTGTTCTGAAGGGCCTAAGTACGGCCCAGTTCTAACTTTTGCGAGGTGGCATGTATGAGGCGACAGCCTCGACTTAGTATGTCTTAAGCCTGTACCCTGCTCGAGGGAACGGTGTGTTCAGGGGGAAAGGAGAAGGGTGGGGTCGAAGTGGTCAGGGTGGGAGGGTGGTGGTGTGGCAGAGAGGGGGAGGGGGAGGGAGGGGAAGGCTCGTTCGCCGACTAGGCCGGGGCCCCCCGCATTCCTCCGGACCATCCAGCCGGGCACCCCTCCGGGGCCCGAAAAGGCTCCCCAAGTTTTGACCCCCTGTCACGTTCCCTGCTCCGATCTCACTTCAGGGGTCTGTGTTGGTGTTTATTGTGGTCTATTTGATAAATACGTTATCCAGGGCATCCAAACATGCATGTATCTTTCTGTGGTGCCATTGAGAGCGGCGGTTAGCTGTTCCATTGCATGTATTTCTTCAACCCTGTCCATCCAGTGTTGCAGGGTGGGGATCTGTGTGGTGCGCCATCGTGTCGGGATAAGCGTCTTGGCAGCGTTCAGGAGGTGTTTGGTTAGAGACTTTTTATATATCGAGATGGGTAGCGGTGTATGGTGAAGCAGCATCTGAAGTGGCTGCAGGGGAATAACTGTGCCCGTGATATGTTCGATCTGGGTGTGTACCTGTTGCCAGTACGGGGTTATCTTTTGGCACGTCCACCATATGTGGAGAGCTGTGCCTACTTCCTTGTTGCATCGCCAACATGTCGGCGATGAGTCCGGGATCATCCGTTGTATTCTCGCTGGGGTTCTATACCAGTTGGTTAATAGTTTATAGTTGAGTTCCTGTTGTTTGGAGCTAATAGAGCTTTGATGAGTCAAGATGTGAATATTCGTCCACTGGGGGGTCGTCAATGTTACCCCTGTGGTTTCCTCCCAGCGTACGATGTGTTTCAAAGGTGCATGTTGTGTAGAGGATATCAGCATCGCATATATGGTCGAGATCCCTCTGCATAGGTGTTGCCGCTTCGTGCATAGTTTCTCAAACTCCGTGAGGGGTCTATGGAGAAGGCGTTTCCCTGGGAGGGCCTGATAGAACGATTTAACTTGGAAGTATCTGAATCTTTCAATCCCCGTTGGTGCCCTATCGGTGATCAGGTCCGGCAGTTGTTTTAGCGCGTCGGTCGTGCACCACTGCTGCATGTATGCCCATTCCGCGTCCCCAAAAGCCTCTACGTCGCGTGGAGATAGTCCCCCTGCCAAGTCCGGATTGTGTGTGATCGGTGTCAGCGGTCCCGGGGTCGTTGTCCACGCCAGTTTAGTCCTTATCGAGTACCATACTCGCAAGGTCGCACCGATAAGTGGGTGTTTGCGGGTTCTTACCGAGGTTAGTGGGCCACTCAGCCATATTGCCGCTGGCAGTGAGCCTCCCATCTGGAGCCGTTCCATGTGTATCCATTGTTTCCGTGTGCGGGTGGCGTGCCAATCAACAATTCTGTGTATGTGTGTGGCTCTATAGTAGTCCAGGAGTGATGGGAGTCCCACTCCGCCCTGCGCTTTTGGTAGTCGCAGTTGCGATCTTTTCAGTCTTGGTACCTTGGAGAGCCAGACAAACTTGGAGATGGCCGTGTCCAAGGTCCTGAAGTAGGTCCGTGGTATAGAGATGGGTATAGTCTGAAATAGATATAACAGACGGGGCAGGAGGTTCATTTTTATCGCGTTCATTCTCCCGAACCACGATACGCATAAACCAGCCCATCTGGCTAAATCCGAGCCCAGTTTCTGCTGTATAGGGGCGAAGTTGTGAGTGAATAGCCGTGAGAGGTCTGCAGGTAGCCAGATGCCCAGGTATGACAGCTTTTCCTGACACCATGTGAAGGCATATTGTGATTTAAGTTGGGTAGTCATCGTATCGCCCGTTGTTATGGGAAGAGCCTCCGATTTGTCCGTGTTTAATTTTAGATTCGATATTTGTCCATATTCCTCAAAGGCCCTCAGGAGACTAGGCAGGGAGACCAGTGGTTCGCTAATAAAGAACAGCATATCATCAGCATATGCCGCCACTTTGTGTTCCTGCCCTTGCAGTGCAAACCCCCGTATGCCCCCATCCCGTCTGACCGCCCCCAGGAAGGGTTCCAGGGAGAGGGCAAACAGAAGGGGGGACAGCGGGCATCCCTGTCTCGTTCCGTTGCGTATGTGCACTGGGTCTGAGAGTGCGCCGTTCACCCTGATCCTAGCAGATGGTATCGTGTATAAGGCGGAGACCCACGCCAGGATGTGAGGGCCGAAGCCCATTGTCTGTAGTGTCGCTAGCATATAGTGCCAGTCTACCCGGTCAAAGGCCTTCTCCGCGTCTGTTGAGAGGAGAAGGACCTTCTGTGACGATTGTTTTGAGGCGTGTATGATATTCAAGGCTCGGATGGTGTTGTCCCTGGCCTCTCGACCTGGGACAAACCCAACCTGGTCTGGGCATATCAGCTCCGGTAGAACCCAGCTTATTCGCGTTGCTATGACCTTCGTGAATAGTTTCAGGTCAGCGTTCAGTAGTGATATCGGCCTGTAGCTGGCACAGTTGGTCGGGTCCTTGCCTTCCTTTGGGATTACCGTAATCGTGGCCGCTAGGGTATCCCTAGGGAGCGTACCCCCCTCCAAGAGGGAGTTGAGACCCGTCAGGAGCTTGGGCATGAGTATGTCTCCGAGCACTTTAAAATACCGCACCGGTAGGCCATCGGGTCCCGGTGCCTTATTCGTCTTGGAGCCTTTCAGCGCTGCCTGGAGTTCCTCTATTGTGATGGGGGTTTCCAGTGTGGCTGTTTCTTCTCGGGTGAGGGTCCTCTCTACATGTCGTTGTAGGTATTCCGCTATGCGTGTGTCCTGGAGGCATCGGGCGTCAGGGGTGTCAACCCCCGGTAGGTTGTACAGATCGTTGTAGAACCTTTGGAAGGCGCTCAGAATTTTATCCGGTATTTGGGTGGTCGTCTGGTCTCTATTTTTAATTTTTGTGATCTGGCACATTCTGCGCCTCTTCTGTAGTACTCTAGCAAGTAAACGGCCGCATTTGTTCGAATACTCGTAGAAAAAGCGCTGGGACTTGCGTATCGTGTACTGAAGTTTGCGTTGGAGGATGTCCCTCAGTGCCCTTCTCGCATCTAGGAGGGATTTGTAGGCCGCGTCGGTCTGGGAGGCCTTATGTGTGGCTTCCAGGGTCGCTATCTGTGCCGTTAACTCGGCCACTCGCAGGCGTTGTTGTCTTTGTCTGTGGGTGCATAATTTGATGAGGTGTCCCCGGATGACACATTTGTGTGTTTCCCACACAGTCATGGCTGATGTCTCTGGGGTTTCATTTTCTCCAAAGAAGGTTGTTAGGGCCGTTCGGAGTTCCGCGACTACCGGTGCGTCATTGAGGATCGATTCGTTCAACCTCCATTGACGGTCCCTCGGTCGAAATAGTGGGGACTCGAGTGTAGCCGAGACAGGCGAGTGGTCGGACCAGGTCATTGGCATAATCTCTGCTGTTAACAGCTTAGGCAGAAACTCCTGGGATACCAGTATGTAGTCCAGTCTGCTATACGAGCGATGCACCGTGGAAAAATAGGTAAAGTCCTTGTCTGCAGGGTGCATCACTCTCCAGCAATCCACGAGTCCGGAGCCCCCGAGGTCTCTTCGAATGGTCTGCAGACTTTGGCGTGTGAGGGAGCTAACGCCTCTGGAGGTGTCGCTCCTCGGTTCCAGAGCCACATTCAGATCCCCTGCAACCACCAGGAATCCCTCTCTGAATCTCTCCAACTTAGTCAGTGTTTGTCGTACGAACCTGCCTTGGCGGGTGTTCGGGGCATATACGCTTGCGAAGGTATACGAGCAGCCAGCTATTGTGCCTTTTACGAATAGATAGCGTCCCATGTTGTCGGCAAGGGTGTCTGCACAGTCAAATGGTATCGTGTTTGCGAATAGAATTGCTACTCCTGCCTTCTTGGCTGTCTGGTGGTTCGCAAAAAAACCCACCGGGTATCGCGAGTCTCTTAGCGTTGGGTTTTCCGTGCCTTTGAAGTGAGTCTCCTGGAGAAAGGCGACTGACACCCTGTCGGCCCACAGGGTTCGCAGCAGATGGGATCTCCGCTCGGGAGCGTTCAGGCCCCGGGCGTTACAGGTCCAGACGTGCAGAGGGGCGGGCGTAAACCCCGACCCCATGGTCCCGAGCCTACTTAGGAAGGGGAGTGGGTTAGGGATAGATGCAGGGGGGGGAGGAGGGGGGAGGTATGTCAGGCCCAAAACAGACCTGTATGATTCGGCACCTGTGGCGGGGGTGTCGCGTGCGACGCCCAGGAGGTGCGTCCCACGCCCCCCCCGTCAACCTTTGAGTGGCGCCTATCTATGGGGATCCGGTCCCTTGGAGCACAGTTGCAGGCAATAGACACTATACAAGAAGAGCATGGTCAAAAACTATTAGCAAGTGCTATTCACAATTCCCCTGTCTGCGGGGTTACGGTAATAAGTAAAAATATAAACCAACTATCGCACACCCCCCTGGCCAGCGGTGGTTTGGCTTAACGGGAGGCATAAGGTTCCGAACAGAGATGTGCTGTTTTGTATGTTAGCGGTGAGTGAATGTGAGCGGTTGGCATGGGGTTGGGTCCCTAGACCCCCGGGGGCATCTATCGATCTCGGGGGGGGAGGTAAGTTCACCGGGTGGGGTCGGGCGCGTCTGGAATATTCTAGGTACGTATGCATCTTGTCCCTGGGCTACTCCGTTGGGGTAAGGGGAGGCGCATGCCTTCTGCGTCATGTAGTTGTGGTGGGTCCTAGGGGGCCTGGGTGTACGGGACATTGTCTCTCAGCTAGTGATTATAGATCCCTGATTCTCACTACATAGTCTCCCGTCCCCAAATACATATGTGCGTCTACTGTGGCCCGTCGGGGCCCCCTCCTGCTCTATGGCCCTTTCTGGTAACAGTTATTCGTCCCATGTGTGGGTCTCCCGGTGTAGGTCAGCAAGTCATATTGACAAATATCATGCATTAGGTCCTCAACAATCAGTATACATTCCCTCCCCACTCTCCTGCACAGCATAATATCACATAACATTTCTGACAGTGCAAACACATTTTTCTTTTTTCGGACCCTTCTTGGGCATATGTCTCTAGGAGCCATCTTGGGGCAGTCCCTTCCCCCTGAACTGTATCGATGCTATGCCTTACGAGAGGAGTGGTGGCACAGCAGTCACATTGACAATAGGGGCCCCGCTCGGGCCTATACCAGAGAACATATTAATCTGCTGTTTCGCTATCGGGGTTGTAGTAGGCCAGCAGAGGTGCCCTCCCCAGGCAATATTATCCCTTCGTCCCCCCACCCAAATCCCCCATCAAGGGGTTGCATGTGTTGGCCACCCAAATCGTGTCCACCGTGCCCTGTGATGACAGTTCAGGTTAGTAACCCGCCAGTCTCCTGGTTCCCAGTGTCCCTTCCGGAGATGGGGGAGCTATCAGCGGCATTAGGTACCCTCGTCCCTCTCCCTCCCCAAGTGTCCAGTCCCCCCCCCGTTGCCTTGTGATCCCCATTGTCTATGAGTGTATATGTCCCCGGGTGTGTTCAGGACTCACCAACTCCCCGACCAATCGACCTCTCCTTGGGGCCTACTCTTCCGGGCCCTCCGGGCCCCCTCGCCGACGTGGTGGAGGATTGTTGCCGGGTATAGGTGCCTGTGGGAGCAGCGGTGCTAGAGGGTCTCGTCGTGTTGCCACAGCTTCTTCCAGTATCCAGTTCCTTACTCTAACGGGTGGTAGGCCTAAAGTCCGTAGCATACGTGGGATATCTTCCGGCCAGCGGGCCGTGAGCCATGTATTACCGTGTTTCACTTGGAGGCTGAATGGGAAGCCCCATCGGTACGGTATGCGTTTATCACGGAGGGTGCTTGTCACCGGCCTCAGGGCCCTCCTAGCGTCTAGTGTGAGGCCTGATAGGTCCTGAAAGAGTGAAACTTCGACCTCGCGGAATCTGATGGGGGTCTGCTCTCGTGCTGCGGCCATTATTTGTTCTTTCACTCCTTGAGAGTTTAGGCAGCATATTACATCTCTGGGGTTGCCATCCTGTCGTAGAGGGCCCAGTGCTCTGTGTGCCCTCTCCACTCGGAGTGTTTCAGGGGCCTGGTCCCGCAATATCTGTTGAAATAAGGCAATTAGCGTTGCCTGAAGCTGAGCTGCGTCCGCTTCTGGCAGGCCCCTAATCCGGATATTATTACGCCGGCTCCTATTCTCCAGATCTTCCACTTGTCTGCGGAGCGTTAGGAGCATGTTGCCCTGTCTTGTAACCGCCACCTCTGTTGCCCTGTGGTGTTCATCGCAGCCCTGGGCTGCTGTCTCTATTTCATCTACTTTTTGCTCGAGCGCAGTCAGGTCAGAGCGCATTTCGGCGAGCTCGCCACGCATTGCGGCTCGGATTTCCTGCACTAGGGTGCCAGTGTCTGCCTTGGTGAGCATGCTGGCAGAGATGTGTGCCAGTTCAGCCCTGATCTGGGCTAGCTCACTGCCCTGTGCGACTTCTGTGCGGGGCTCTCCCTCGTTCTCCGTGGTTGGAGAGGCGGGCGCCATTTTGTGCTCACCATGCTGTTTCCGCGTGTCGGGCGGTGTAGCGACGAAATCGTCCATCGGGCCCGTGTGTCTTCTCGGTGAGTCTGTTCCCGCTGTCTCTGCTGTTAGCTGTCTCTTATTGCGGACCATTTTCTCCCGCTTTTGTGGCTAATTTTCGCTGTTTAGGCGGCCAGGGGTGCGGAGCTCTTTCAGTGTGCGTCCTGCACCATGCTCGTCCAGGCCACGCCCCACCACTTGCTAGGTTTTAACGTTAACCCAGCCTCCCCAATACGATCTAGGATCGCCCCTATATGGTGTAGGTGGTCTTCCCAGGTCTGGCTAAAGATGGCTATGTCATCTAGATAGGCACAGGCATATTCCTGAAAACCATCCAGTAGCCGATCTACCATCCGCTGAAAGGTGGCCGGAGCGTTTTTCATTCCGAAAGGCATGACCTTGAACTGGTACAGGCCAAACGGAGTGACAAACGCCGACTTGGGGATGGCATCATCGGCTAGGGGAATTTGCCAGTATCCCTTACACAAGTCAATGGTAGTGAGATACTGGCCCCGTGCCATCTTATCTAACAGCTCGTCTATCCGGGGCATCGGGTAGGCGTCAGACACCGTTTTGTCATTTAGCCTCCGGTAGTCGACGCAGAATCGGGTGGTGCCATCCTTTTTAGGTACCAGGACTACCGGCGATGCCCAGGGGCTATCTGATGGTTCGATAACCCCTAGCTGTAACATCTCATCTAGTTCGGCTTTCATATGGGTACGGACCGATTCCGGAACCCTATATGGAGCCTGCCGCATAGGTAGTTGTCCCGGGGTTTCCACTCGGTGGGTGGCTAGCGGAGTGTACCCAGGTAAATTGGAGAAGGTAGCCCCTTTGGCTACAATCAGCGCTTGTACCTGGGCACGCTCCTGGGGGCTTAGCCGCTTCCCCAGCTGAACTCCCCGGGAGGGATCTATCGGCTCCTCTGGTTCTAGTAGGTCAGGTAAGGGTAGGTTCTCCTGATCCTCTAAGGAGGAGGCACAGATTGCCGTCACATCTTCAGTCCTCTCATGGTAGGGTTTGAGCATGTTCACGTGGAGCATGCGTCTCTTCCCTACCCCTGAGCAGGGGCCAATCACATAAGTAGTGTCGCATCGCTGCTCCACTACCTGGTATGGGCCTTGCCAGACGGCCTGCAGCTTATCTGTGCGGACGGGTTTTAAAATGAAAACCTTCTGTCCCACCTGAAAGCTGCGGTCTCGGGCTCCCCTATCGTACCAGCGTCGCTGGCGCTTCTGGGCCGCCTGGAGGTTGGTGTGCACAGCCTGAGTGAGCGCCTCCAGACGGTCCCTGAACTCCAGTACGTATGATACGATAGGGGTTTCGTTAGCAGTACTCTCTCCCTCCCAGTGTTCCCTAATTAAGTTTAAGGGTCCCCGCACCCTCCTCCCAAATAGTAACTCAAACGGTGAGAATCCGGTCGACTCCTGGGGGACCTCTCTATACGCAAAGAGTAGGTGAGGTAGGAACCTCTCCCAGTCTTTGTGGGTCTCCCCGAACGTCCGAAGCATCTGCTTCAGCGTTCCGTTGAACCTCTCACATAGTCCATTGGACTGGGGGTGGTAGGCGGAATTAACTATTGGCTTAATGCCACATACCTTCCACATATGTTGGGTAACTTCGGCCGTAAATTGGGTGCCTCGGTCCGATATTATTTCTTGGGGGAACCCTACCCGGGAAAACACTTTAATTAGAGCTTCAGCTACGGTCTCGGCATGGATATTAGTGAGGGCCACAGCTTCGGGATACCTGGTGGCGTAGTCCACCACAGTTAAAATGTACCTTTTGCCAGAGGGACTGGGTTTTGGCAGGGGCCCTACGATATCCACCGCTACCCTGCTGAAGGGTTCTGCGATGATGTGTAGGGGACATAGCTTGGCCTTGTGGCGATCCCCTCGCTTACCTACTCGCTGGCAGACGTCGCAGGAGGTGCAGTACTGGCGCACATCCTGAGAGATCCCGGGCCAGAAAAAGGCATGCGTTAATCGGTATCGGGTACGGGTCATCCCTAGGTGTCCGGACAAGGGGATATCATGAGCGATTCTAAGCAGCTCCTGTCTATACTTCTGCGGTACCACTAGCTGTTTGTTAGTCAGGGTGACCGATCCCCCCACATCCTTAGCCGTGACCCGGTATAATAGCTCTTTCTCCCATGTGTACCGCTCCCCCTCTAGCCCTGCTTGGTCCGCTTGTGCCCGGTCCCTATATATTTGGAGGGTAGGGTCTGTCTGGACTTCGGTCGCAAAGGTAGTCGGGGTATCCCAAGACATGGGGGTCGGTTGGGGGTCATGGTCTCTTACCTGAGCCTCAGAGTGTATCGGTGTAGCCGTGGTGCGAGCCTGCTGCCGGGTGGTTACGGGGTGGGTCTCCTGGTATGGAGCCTGGGGAACAAAAGCGGAAGTCATCTGGCCCAAGTCATTCCCTAGCACAACATCTGCAGGTAAATTCTGCATAAGCCCCACTTCCACAGTGCCCTCTCCCACACCCCAATCCAAATGCACTTTGGCGGTGGGTAGCCGGTATACTGCTCCCCCGGCCACCCGTACTGCTACTGAGCCGCCAGTGTGGGTTGCGCCTGGTACCAGATGTGGTGCAACCAAAGTCAGAGTGGCTCCCGAATCCCGGAGCCCTTGTACCTCCTTCCCCTCCAGGGTTACTAACTGCCGGTGATGTTGTCGGTTGCCGGTGGCTCGGACCGACATTACTTCGTGGAGCACCCCTAGAGGCTCCTCGGTTTGAGTGCTCAGTAATTCCTGGGTGGCGGGTGCTACCTGGTAGTGGTGTGCAGCAGCCCTTGGTGCTAAATTTTGTCGCACCTGGTTCCACGCTTGTCGGCTCCGGTTTTGGGTGCACTCCCGAGAAATGTGTCCCCACTGCTTGCAGGTGTGACACTGAATGTTAGCCCGGCCGTTGTATCGGGAGGGGGGTGGTGGAGTATTCAGTGCTGGCCTGTGCAGGGGTACGGTGGGGCCGGTAGGAGTAAAAGTATTGGGTGGCCCGGTAATCCGAGGGAGAGTCTTATTCTGGGATCCGTGATGCCTCCTGGCATCAAAGTGCTGATCCGCCAATCTAGCGGCTTCGGTTAGGGTGAGTGGTTTACGGTCTCTCACCCATTCTTGTGCCTCTGGGGACAAACCATTAAAGAACTGTTCCAGCAGCATTAACTGTCGCAGTTCTTCCATATTAGTAGCGTTGCTGGCCTGTATCCATCCTTGCGATGCTTGATCCAGCTTGTGCGCCCACTCTGCGTGAGAATCTTTCTCAGGTTTGCGCAAGCCCCTGAACTTGCGCCGGTACGCCTCTGGGGTAATAGCATACCTCTCCAAGATCGCCCTCTTTACTTTAGGGTAATCTTTGCTGTCCTCTCGAGGCACAGCACGGTAGGCTTCAGCTGCCCTACCCGATAATTTGCCTGCCAGCAGCGGCACCCATACTGCGGGTTCCAAATCGTGCAAATCGCACAGCCGCTCAAAATCCTGCAAATACCCATCAATTTCGTCCTTTTCTTCACAAAACGCTTTAAATGCGTGATGTGGGACTTTGGGCTTTACCTGTCCGTAGGTGGAGGCAGTAACAGACTCTGCCCTAGGCGGTGTCTCCGGTGTGCGGGTCGTCATCACATAATCATGTACATCCGATACCAGCACAGTCAATATTTCCAAAGGTACTGGTTGCGGTAGAAACGCCAACCTGGTTCGTAGCTCTTTCTGGAATGGGGTCTCTTCCATGGCTGGTGGAGGTGTAGCGCTGCGGGCTCTGTCTTCCTCCATCAGTTCAGCGATCAGCACAGCCTTAGATTTGTTGCTGGCTATCTTACCCCTGGCTTCCAGTAGCTCTTTTAAAGTCTGTCGTTTCAGTATGGTATAATCAATCTCCATACGAATTGCCCTTGCTTTCCTTGTTCGGTAGTTCCAGTTTACACGAACGCTGTTTTTCGGCTGTAAGGTTCGGATCCCGTCGCTTGCCACCAATTGTAACGGAACGCAGTATATTAGTCCACGATATCCGTTGGTATCTTCAGGAAATCCACAGTCAAGACAGAAAGCACGGCAATATTCCCCATCCTCCCAATAACCGGACGAAACACAGTTTGGGAGTCAACTGACTGGCTTTATTCACAGCTGGCATATTTATACAGTTCCCCATGCAAGGGGTTTCCATACAGTAAATCCAGGGGATTTCTCCCATCATGCAATGTGACTTTCCCAGCAGGTATTGCTGCACGAGAAGGATACTCCCACTAAAATGGACGATTAAGTGGATTATCCCCTCGTGCAGCAAAACTGACAATTTACTTTAAAATACATATTTCACACAATATTCGGTACTTTGGAATAACCGAACGTTCGGTAGGTAGCTGGGGTTGAAGCGCATACTTTGTGAGAATACCGCTCCGATCCCAGCTGAATTAACCGAACGCCGCACAAAATACATTTAAACATTGAAGTTAATTTAAAAGTACCGAATAAATATGGAGAACATATTGTACCGAACGCGGCACTCCCGAGCGCTCTGGAAGTCCAGCGGTGTTCGGATCATTGAGTAGCCGTTTTCAGTTACAGGCTCTCGACGACCGAACACCGCTGCAGAGACAAAGGATCCAAGATGGCCGACCGCCGCATGGTCGGTAGCCGATCGGCGCCACCTAGGAGAGCCCTTAATTATCGATTGCAACATTGTTGCAATCGGTTAATTGGTACCACACGACCTGTGAATGTGTGGTCGACCTGGGGAGCCCGTATTCGTACGGCGAACGGCCAGGATAGCCGTGTTTCGTCGTACTACTGCTTTGTGTGCTGGCAACATACGGCTGCCAGCATGCGAACGGCCATCATACAACACATATACAGTTAACGGTACACAATATGCAGTCAGCCTACGGACAACCTGTAATGAATATAGTCCAGAAGTGGCTAGGTTTGCCACACACAGTAATACTACTAATAATATATACAGCAATAATAATAATAATAATATATACAGTAATACTAATAATATATATAGTAATAATGATAATAATATATACAGTAATACTAATAATATATACAGTAATAATAATAATAATATATACAGTAATAATATTTAATAATATATACAATAATACTAATAATATATACAGTAATAATGATAATAATATATACAGTAATACTAATAATTTATACAGTAATAATAATAATATATACCATATATACAGTAATACTACTACTGATGTAGATTAATTTAAAAATAAACAATTATGTTTAACCCCTTAAGGACCAAACTTCTGGAATAAAATGGAATAATGACGTGTCACACACGTCATGTGTCCTTAAGGGGTTAAATGTCTATCTGTTCCTGTCCAAATCTGAGATGATTAAATTGCGTATACGCAGAAGTAAATTCGCACTGACACACGGAGTTCAGGTTAAAAGCACTTTGAGAAAATTTAATGGCATCTTATTAAAAGCGGGCTCGCAGACCCTTATAAGAGCAAAATTACATCATCATTGAATATCAAGATAACAACAAATAAACATCATTAATTGGATTAGGTGTTAAGTGGTTATGTCAATGTCCACCCATCAATATTACTAATTGGCTCAAGAACTAAGTGGTTAGCTAGGTGTCCTCCTACCGGGAGGTGGCGTTATTTTGGACACGGGTGTGGACAGATGGCTCAAGCGCTTACTCGGCTTGGGCGTCATTTTGGGTAGTTAGTGATGTCAGACTCGTGGTCAGGTTCAGGGTCTTTTTTATGAAAGAACATTTCATTAGAGCAGTTTTCACATGGCCTAGCTATAGTAGACTTTGTTTCATATTACAGGAACTTGATAATTCCGGTGTTAGTCATGTCCTTCTAGAAAATACAGTCTCTATGCAGTATTCTAAATGCTGTTAGGAAATCTGTCATGTAATGAAGTTAAAATGGAGTTAGTACAAATAATTCAATACAGGTTTAATAAAGGTTTTTAATAATTCTACATCAGTCCCCCCTATGAAATGTTAGATTCTAAAAAAAAAAAGATAAACTTTATTTGTTAATACCAGAGAACGTGTTAGCCCAAAGGCACAGAAACCCAGTGACCGCTAGCTAGGTGTTATTGCAAAGTGCAATTCTGTCCCTTCCTTTCCCTAACAGGCTGCAGCACATCCATCAATACGGTCAGGAAATCTCTTCATTCCGCTGGTGGCCCATGGTGGCTAGTCCACCACTTCTCCGCACGGCAGTCAGTTCCATAGAGACGGATGCTGTCCCTAAGCTGGTTCCCTACCTAGAACTCTTGCACTTTATCAGTAAAAGGGATAGTTTGCAGCGGTATACAGGGTGAGTTGAGATCTTGAAAATCTTGGTCATCAACTGTCAGATGTGCAAAAGTGGGTGCCGCTTGGTCTACAGTCTTCAGGAGGAATTTTCTCAGACAAGGGAGGACACAACAAACGAGAAGAGCAAAGATAAAAAGAGAAATTAGTATTGCCATACCAATATGCATTAAAGCTTTTTGCCATCCTGTCATCCAACCAAACCATCTTTCACAGGGATCTTTTATCCCAGAATTCCTTTTTAACTCTTCAGAGAGCTCATTTAATTTCTCTATGGCCAAGGTGACTTTACCATTAGGACCTGTGTTTTCTGGGATGTAAGTACAACAGGTCATAGTGTCGGGCAATATTTTACATACACCCCCTTTTTCAGCTAGAATCATGTCTAAGGCCATTCTATTCTGGAAGGACATTTGAGATGTAGCCTGCAGCTGTTCAGCTAAACCCTGGAGGGCATCCCTGGTGTAGTTAACAAAGCGTTGTTGGTTGTAATAAATATAATTTATCCAATTTAAATTCTTGTTTGCAGTAACTATGGTAAAAAGTGATTCAAACCCCGCAGCAACTTCATCTCTTGCTTTAAATTCATTAGGCACCCCCCTAGGCACCCCAATGGCATCAATGTAAATGTGGGGGTCAAAACTGCCCCTTACTGGTGCTTCACGCTTAACCTTAGCTGGTGTGTGTATGGACTCATGTATGTCAGGGTGTGTGTCAGAGATAATTTGTATAGGCATGATGGCTTTAGCCAGAGTACACTCCCCCCACCATTCCTTGTCCATCCTGGATCTTAGCTGTAAATCCCCACACAACCAGTAAATATCCCCCAATGACCTAGTATGGAATTGTAACAGGTGCATAGGGACAGTTCTGTAAGTGGCACAATACCCTTTGGAGAAGTTACCCAAGAATTTACCAATTCCATCATAATTAGCATAACAGGCGTAGTTACCTTTATAAACTGTAACACCATCTGGGGGTTTGACATCCTTGGTTAGAAGAGGGTATTCTACTGTCCATGCCTTGCAGAGGGACCTATTGAAGTTGTAGTGGTAGGCAAAAAGACTCAAAACACATTCTTCTATATCTACTGGCAAGGTTAAAGGTACGGTGCCGAGGTGAGGCCGGGCACCACCACACACATAGCATGCAGTTCTGTTATGTTTGTTGGCATTATATTTCATCCATTCTAACCATAAATTAACATCATTAAAACCTGTTTCAGCGGCCATGGTATCTTCAAAGGTGGGGTTAGCAATGGCCATCATGTCTTTAAAGGACTGGATGTGTGGTTTTAATGGATTTGAGACCATATGGGTGGCCCCTTGCCACTCTGGGGAGTGGGACATATCTTTCAGGTAGAAGTGCCCTAATTTGTTATAGGAACCTTTCTTCGAATACATTCCCATTACATACTGGTCTGCATCTGTTGGGCTGGGATGCTCAATATTTAGGATTAATTTCATGGGTGTACCTCCTCCAGGCTTCCTTAGGGTCATTCTTTGGAGGAGGGATCTACCATGGTCATCTACCTTAGATAAGTCACTTTTGGGTTTGTAACCCCAGGCAGGCCCGGCATTCCACCCTGCAGCCCCCCAATGGTTACAGTTATGCCCCCATTGTTTGTCAACTACACAAACATAGGGGTCTTTTACATGTGGGATATCTCTATAGATATTTTGAATTTGTGACATAGGGAATGGGCAGTCTACAATGTCACAGTAATCAAAAGTGTAAGTAGCCACACGGGTACATGAAGAATTGTACCAGAAGGTATACCCACTGGCATCTTTAGTAATGGCTACTTGTAGGGCCTTAATTAAGCTAATTAAGGAGATGATGTACCAGAGGCACATGGTTGTGCGGTATCTGCTTCCTCTGGGGCAGGAGTCTTCTTGCAATGGGAAGCGTGGATCCAATGTGGCCTGCCGGCCAACTTGACGGAGGTTGAGGTGATCAGGAGAACTTGGAATGGTCCGTCAAATCTTGGTTCCAGGGTATGTTTCCGCACAAATTTCTTGACCAGAACCCAATCTCCGGGAACCAGGTTGTGGGTACCTGTGTAAAAATCGGGATCTGGAATTGATTAGAAAACTTGGGCATGTATTTTGTTCAAGGCACTTGCAAGTTCAGTTACATAGTCTACTAAAACATCAGTTTGAAGCTGCAACTGTTGCGGGTAATAACAACCTAGTCTGGGTGCAGTCCCAAATAGAATCTCATATGGGGATAGTGAGTGCTTCCCTCTAGGTGTGTGCCTAACGCTGAATAAAGCTATTGACAAGCTTTCTGGCCAGGGCATCTTTGTTTCTTGTGACATTTTTAACATTCTGGCTTTTAGGGTGCCATTCATGCGTTCCACTTTGCCACTACTTTGTGGGTGGTAAGGGGTGTGAAAAGCTAGGGTCACTCCCAGAGCAGTCCAAATCTCTTTAGTCACTGTTGCTGTAAAGGCTGGGCCCTGGTCACTTTCAATGACTTCTGGAAGTCCAAATCTACATACAATATCTGCAAGTAGACGTTTTGCTGTTGTCTTGGCAGTGATATTGGCCACTGGGTAGGCTTCTGGCCAGCCTGAAAACATGTCCACTATTACTAGTGCATATTCATGAGGCCCACTCTTGGGCATTTGTATGTGGTCAATCTGAATTCTCTGGAATGGGTACATAGGCTTAGCCAGGTGTTTCAAGGGCACTTTGGTTGGTTTTCCTGGGTTGCATTTTGCACAAATGACACAGGCCCTACAGAAGCTGTTGATCAATGTTGTGATTCCAGGTGCTTCATAATACTTTTGTATGAGGGCGGCCATTAAGTCTTTTGACAGATGTGCAGGTCCATGTGCCCATTGGACAACTGCTGGATATAAATTCTTAGGAAGGCAGAATCTAAAGTTGTTGTAATATACTCCATCCTTTAGGACTGCTCCTTTCTTCTTCCATTTCTGTATTTCTTCGGGGGCAGTTGTAGCTTGCTGTTCCCGTAAGATTCTTAGGTCAGTAGGAAGAGTCTGCAAGGTAAAAATAGGAATTTCTTCGTGTCCGGACACTTCTTCATCCACTTCCTGCAATTTTCTTGCTGCTTGCTTAGCAGCCTGATCAGCTAAGTGGTTGCCCTTTGCTTCATCTGTGTCAGGATCGGGACAGGGATCCAACACGCAGAGTACAAACAGTAGCCAGATACGTATACCGGACCTTAGAATGGCCGGACTAACGTAAGTAGTACAGTATAGAATGGTCAAAGACAAGCCGAGGTCGAGGGTAACAGAAGACAGGTAAGCGAGAGACAAGCCGAATCAAGGGTAACAGAGATAAGCAGAGTAAGGTAAACAAGCCGGGTCAAAACCAAAAGGGATAATAGAATACACAAGCACTGAGTGACTAGAACAAGCTAGAACCATGACAGGGCAATGAGCTAATGAAAGAAGCTCTGTTAAATACCCTGTTCAGAGCAGTAACCACGCCTCCGAGGCGTCCTGATTGGTCCTGCAGCAATTGAGTGACAGGTCGTTCCGGAGGAGTGTCCTGATGACAACTTCCTGTCTAGATGCTGTAAAAGGCAGTCACTCCCTCGCGGCCGGCCTTGCATGACCGGATAGACCGTGGGAAAGGGAGCCATCAGGCCGTCTGGATGGAGGAACAGCTAAGTCTCTACCTCTTTCGGAGGTAGAGACCGCAGGTACCCTGATAGTACCCCCCCTCTCAGATACGCCCACCGGGCGGAATACACCAGGGCGAGAAGGGAATCGAGAGTGAAACGCCCTGCGGAGACGGGGAGCATGCACCTCCTCCTGAGGTACCCAACTTCTCTCCTCAGGACCATAACCCTTCCAATCGACCAGATATTGCAGTTTCCCCCGGGAGATTCGAGAATCAACGATGGAATTGACCTCATACTCCTCCTGACCCTCCACCTGAACTGAGCGAGGAGGGGCGATCGTGGAGGAGAACCTGTTACATATTAATGGTTTTAGCAAGGAAACATGAAATGAATTAGGAATGCGTAAGGCATTAGGCAACGCTAAACGATACGCAACTGGGTTAATTTGAGACAGTACCCTGTAAGGTCCAATATATCGAGGAGCAAACTTCATGGACGGCACTTTTAACCGAATGGTTCTAGTACTTAACCATACTCTATCGCCTGGAACAAACACCGGTGCTGCCCTTCTACGTTTGTCAGCGTGTTTTTTAACCAGCGTAGAATTGTGCAAAAGAATTTGTCGAGTTTGATCCCACAACTCTCTTAAATTGGCAACATGAACATCCACCGACGGTATCCCTTGAGAAGAAGACTCCGAAGGAAGGATGGAAGGATGAAAGCCATAATTCAAGAAAAAAGGGCTAGAATGCGTAGAATCACAAATGAGATTGTTATGTGCAAACTCCGCCCAAGGAATCAAACCGACCCAATCGTCCTGGTGTTCTGAAACGAAACAACGTAAATATTGTTCAACTTTTTGGTTAGTGCGTTCAGCAGCTCCATTGGACTGAGGATGATAGGCAGAGGAGAAATTCTATTTGATGCCTAGTTGGGAGCAGAATGATCTCCAAAAACGGGAAACAAATTGGGAGCCTCTGTCAGAGACAATTTGGGAAGGTATCCCATGCAAACGGAAAATCTCCCTGGCGAATATCTCCGCTAATTCGGGCGAAGATGGGAGTTTAGGTAAGGGAATGAAGTGAGCCATTTTAGTAAATCTGTCTACCACAGTGAGGATGACAGTCTGCTTTTTAGAGATAGGCAAATCAACAATGAAGTCCATTGCCAGGCAGGCCCAAGGCTTTTCAGGAACCTCTAAAGGGTGCAGAAATCCGCATGGAAGCGAATGGGGTAGCTTGGTCTTGGTACAAACTTCACATGCCCCGATGAATTCTTTAATATCCTTGCGTAAGTCAGGCCACCAAAAATCTTTAGAGACCAGCGCATAAGTCTTGCGGATGCCAGGATGCCCAGCCACCTTGCTGTTATGGAGACAGCGTAGCACCTCCAGTTGGAGAGCGGCAGGAACGAAGTGTCGATCCCCAGGAGTCTGTTTGGGTGCCAAATGCTGAAACTTCATGATCTCAGAAAGCAATGGAGAGTGAATCCTGAGATTCGTGTTCGCGATGATATTCCCCTTAGGAACTATGGAGGACAGAAGTGGTTCAGTTATAGTGGATGGTTCATATTGACGAGACAAAGCATCGGCTTTAGAGTTCTTAGAACCAGGTCTATACGTAAGTACATAATTAAAGTGAGTGAGGAACAAAGCCCAGCGAGCCTGCCTGGCGGACAAGCGCTTAGCCTCCCCAATATAAGACAAGTTCTTATGATCCGTTAGGATAGTAACAGGGTGTAGTGTCCCTTCCCGTAAATGTCTCCACTCCTTTAAAGCCTTAATGACCGCTAACAGTTCCCTCTCCCCGATGTCATATCTGCTCTCAGGCCCAGAATTTTTTTTAGAGAAGAATCCACAAGGGTGTAACGGTTTATCCACCCCTAACCTTTGAGACAGAACAGCCCCAACTCCTGTCTCAGAAGCATCGACCTCGAGCAAGAAAGGCAGAGTCGTATCAGGATGAACTAGAATGGGAGCTGAGGCAAAAAGTTCCTTGAAAGTCTTAAAAGCACCAAGAGCTTCCTCAGACCAGAACTTAGTATCAGCCCCTTGTTTGGTCATATTGGTAATAGGCGCAATGATAGAGGAGTAACCCTTAATGAAGCGCCTATAGTAGTTGGAAAAACCAATAAACCTTTGGATAGCCTTGAGTCCTTTGGGCAAAGGCCAGTCTAAAATAGATTGGAGTTTACCAGGATCCATTTTAAAACCTTCCCCAGAAATCACGTACCCAAGAAAGTCTACCTGAGACTGATCAAAACTGCACTTTTCCAATTTGCAGTATAGACCATGTTGCAGAAGTTTGTGTAACACCTCTCTGACCTGTCTATGGTGAGTCTCAATCTCCTTAGAGTGTATTAGTATGTCGTCCAGGTAAACAATAACACAATCATGCTGAAACTCCCTAAGTACCTCATTAATCAACTCTTGAAATACTGCAGGAGCATTGCATAGTCCAAATGGCATAACAGTGTATTCGTAATGGCCATACCGAGTATTGAATGCCGTCATCCACTCGTGACCTTGCTGGATTCTCACCAAATTGTAAGCCCCTCTGAGATCTAACTTGGTGAAGATTTTGGAGCCCTTAAGACGATCAAATAACTCGGTAATCAGTGGGATAGGATAGGCATTTCTGACAGTTATTTTATTCAAGCCTCGGTAATCGATACAAGGTCTCAGCGTGCCATCCTTCTTCTTAATGAAAAAGAACCCCGCCCCGGCCGGAGAAGAAGACCTCCTGATGAATCCCTTTTCTAAATTCTCCTGAATATACTCCTCTAGAACCGAGTTTTCCTGAACAGACAAAGGATATACATGGCCCCTCGGAGGCATAGTCCCGGGTAGAAGCTTAATTTTACAGTCAAATGACCTGTGTGGCGGCAAAGAATCGGCATTCTTCTTGTCAAACACTGCCCTTAAGTCTAGGTAAAGGTCTGGTATTTGTCTTTCTGTGGACTGAGTAGGATTCTCCTGTATGTTAATATTAGCTAATGGAGAAACCTTGCACAAACACCGATCCTGGCAGCCCTGGCCCCACGAGAGTATCTCCCCTAACTCCCAATCAATAATAGGGTTATGTTCTTTCAACCATGGGTACCCCAGAACTATGGGAACGGAAGGAGATGAAATGAGCAGTAGAGATAAATTCTCCACGTGTAGGATACCAACATTTAACTCAATGGGTATGGTCTCACGAAAGATAACAGGGTCTAGTAGTGGTCTACCATCTATGGCCTCAACGGCCAAGGGTGTCTCCCTTAGCTGGGATGGGAAATTGTTTTTACTAGCAAAGGCTTGGTCGATAAAATTCTCAGCAGCACCGGAATCTATCAAAGCCATAGCCCTTACTACTTCCCTCCCGCAAGTTAAGGAAACTGGTAGCAGAAGCCTTTGATCTTTATAATTAGGAGTAGAGGACAAAATAGAAACACCCAAGGCCTGTCCTCTAGAGAGACTTAGAAGCGAGCGTTTCCCGGGCGGTTAGAACAGTTCGAGAGTAAATGACCCTTAGCTCCACAATACATACACAAACCCTCTCTTCTCCTGTACTGTCTTTCCTCCTCAGAGAGGCGGGTATACCCTATCTGCATAGGTTTAGGAAGCAAAGATACCGTGGAGTCAGGACTTGGAAAAGCGGGGGCTAACCTAAAAGAAGGTCTCCGGTTCCTCTCTCGAGTGTTCTGTCTCTCTCTTAAACGTTCATCTATACGAGAGATGAACGAAATTAAATCCTCTAAATTCTCAGGGAGTTCTCTGGTAGCAACCTCATCAAGGATTACTTCAGATAAGCCATTCAAAAATACATCCATATACGCCTGCTCATTCCACTTGACCTCTGACGCCAGAGACCTGAACTCTAGTGCATAATCCACCAGTGTTCGGTTCTCCTGTCTCAGACGCAACAGTAATCTGGCTGCATTAACCTTTCTACCTGGAGGGTCAAATGTTCTTCTAAAAGCAGCTACAAAGGCGTTATAGTTATAAACTAATGGGTTATCGTTCTCCCATAATGGGTTGGCCCATCTCAGAGCTTTCTCAATAAGTAGGGTGATAATAAATCCTACCTTTGCCCTATCTGTAGGATAAGAGCGAGGTTGCAATTCAAAATGGATACTAATTTGGTTTAAGAAACCATGACACTTCTCAGGAGCCCCACCATAGCGTACTGGGGGGGTAATGCGAGAAGAAGCACCCACCGTGGCTACCTCTAGATCTGAACCGACAGGAGAAACAGGGGTATTACGTATCTCCTCTGGTGGGTTATTGGCACGAGATAATAGAGCCTGTAGCGCAAGCGCCATCTGATCCATTCTGTGATCCATGGCTTCAAACCTAGGATCAGGAGAGGCAAGCTGACTGTTTGTACTCGCAGGATCCATTGGCCCTGTCGTAATGTCAGGATCGGGACAGGGATCCAACACGCAGAGTACAAACAGTAGCCAGATACGTATACCGGACCTTAGAATGGCCGGACTAACGTAAGTAGTACAGTATAGAATGGTCAAAGACAAGCCGAGGTCGAGGGTAACAGAAGACAGGTAAGCGAGAGACAAGCCGAATCAAGGGTAACAGAGATAAGCAGAGTAAGGTAAACAAGCCGGGTCAAAACCAAAAGGGATAATAGAATACACAAGCACTGAGTGACTAGAACAAGCTAGAACCACGACAGGGCAATGAGCTAATGAAAGAAGCTCTGTTAAATACCCTGTTCAGAGCAGTAACCACGCCTCCGAGGCGTCCTGATTGGTCCTGCAGCAATTGAGTGACAGGTCGTTCCGGAGGAGTGTCCTGATGACAACTTCCTGTCTAGATGCTGTAAAAGGCAGTCACTCCCTCGCGGCCGGCCTTGCATGACCGGATAGACCGTGGGAAAGGGAGCCATCAGGCCGTCTGGATGGAGGAACAGCTAAGTCTCTACCTCTTTCGGAGGTAGAGACCGCAGGTACCCTGACAATCTGTATCCAACTTCCCATGTGCCTTCACTTTCAAGATGGCCACTTCTTCAGGGAGTAGGAGGGCGTCCATTAGTTCCTTGATTGCAGAGCTGTGTTTGACTGGTGTACCGGCAGTGGTAAGAAATCCTCTTGTTTTCCAAATTAGTCCGAAGTCATGTGCCACACCCAGAGCGTATCTTGAATCTGTGTAGATGTTGGCACGTTTTCCTTCGGAGATCTTGCATGCTGAAGTCAGGGCTTGCAATTCAGCTTCTTGTGCAGACATTGCTGGTGGTAAAGATGATGACTTGATAACTTCATCTGTTGTGGTTACGGCATATCCTGTGTGGTATTTTCCTTCTTCATCAGCATACCTTGAACCGTCCACAAACAGAGTGAGATCAGGATCTGCTAATGGATTCTCATGTACAGTTGGTAGATGTATTGTCTCCATTTTCATTTGTTCAAAACAGTCATGAGGTGTCTCTGGGTAATATTCATTTACTATGACTAGATCTTGAAATTCATTTTCCAGGAAGTGGCGTGGCCATGCTTCAAGATGGTCAGTTGTTGGGTATTTGGCAATGCCATTTTCCTGTAGCTGTGGTTCATCCATGGTGGCCCACAATTTAGCCATGGGCCCAAGATCATTCCATGATTTTGTTTTCAACTTGGTGACAGGGATATGTGGAATAGCAGTATCCCAATGACGGTACAAGTATTTGAGTTCTGAAGGTAGTTGAATCAAGACCATGCTGTTGCCTTCAGAGTCACAGTAGAAGTCTTGTGCAGTGAGTTTCACCTCCACCCAATGATAGAGTTCATCTTCATAGCAAGGTTCAGGAGTGATGTTTGGTTTGTACCACATGGTACAGAAGGCATATCCTGCTCCCTCGCAGAGAGGTGTTTGTCCATCATGAAAGGATAAATCAGGATGCATTTTCTTGATGGTACCAGTAAGAAGGTAGATGTAGGTTTCATCCATGATAAACCCATAGTGGATACCCCCCTCAGGTAGTGGGAGGAGAGTGGACGGATTGAGAACCTGACATCTTTGTATGGTGATATTGTCAGGTAATAGGAGGTGACATTGGAGGCGTAGGTGTCTTGCAGGAGACACATGCCTGAGTTGTACTTGGTTGATGATGGCAGAAATGTCATGAGGGGCCAAGACAACTAGAGGGTGGCCAAGGACCAGGTCTGCAGTTCTTTCAATAAGTTCTCTTGCTGCAAAAACGGCCCGAAGGCAAGAAGGGGTCCCTCTGGCCACAATATCCAGCTGGCAGGAGAAAAATCCAATAGGCCTTTGACGGCCTCTTAATTCATTTGTTTGAGTAAGGACTCCTGTGGCATGGCCTTGTCTTTCAGAGACAAATAACTTGAAGGGTTTGGTATAGTCTGGTAGGCCTAGAGCAGGAGCAGATGCAATGGCACGTTTTAGTGTATTGAAGTTGTCTAGTGCTTCATTGGTCAGGCAGAATGGGTCTGACTTGAGTGCATCATAGAGTGGTTGCATGAGCAGAGAGGCTTCTGGGATCCATGCTCGGCAGTAAGAAATGAGGCCTAAGAAGCAACCAAACTCGCTGTCCACAAATGCTGGTCCCCGGGACAGCCCAGGACCCTGAGGAGGGCTTACCAGAACTAAGCCATCAGACCGCCTGCAGCCCCCTCCGATCACCACCTAGCATTGGCTAACTCTGGACTCTGTGCCCAGCACTTGAAAAGATGTCCCATCCCTGCAAGCGCAGAAACCACACACTGTACCCACAGCCCCACATACCCCTTGACTTACCTGACAACCATGCAGCACCACCAGTACCCAGAGCACACCTCACGCACGACACCGCATTTGTCGGACACACAATGCCGCAGTTAATCCTATTATTTGCAGGCCCTGACAACAACCCCCACAACTAACAATACAGACCTCAGACCCATGTAGGGGAGCATTGGGCAGGCCAGACGCACAAAATTCTATATATATTGTCCCCAACATATATGTTGGTACCTGTGGCAGACCAAGCCAGAATACAACGACACAAACTACACAATAGCGACCAGACACTCACGCGATTATAGCTTGTAAACACTTAACACTATGCTGTACAATCTACAGAGAAGCTACTTATAACTCCAAACCATGCTTGTCATTTAATGCTCCTATTGCTAGATCTGACAACACACTCGGTGAATAATATGGGAGCTTCACATGCTTAAACGTTATAATAATATAAAATTGTGCAGATCCTCTATATATGCCATGTTTGACCAATTATGATGTTCTTATGCTCGTGACTGCTATTGTGGCAACACGACCAGCTTGTAAAACCTTGCACACAAAAATAAAGAATTTAAAAAAAAAAAGAAATGAGGCCTAAGAAGGCATGTAGAGATTTTGAAGTCCTTGGAGGTGGGATTTCCAGTACTGCTCTAACTCGGTCACGGGTGAGATGTCTAGTACCTTGGGATAGACAATGGCCAAGGAAGATGACAGTGGGTTGACAGAATTGAAGCTTGAGGAGTGAAGCTTTGCATCCTTGGTCTGCTAGATAGCAAAGGAGATTAATTGAACATTTTTCTGTTGTTGGTATGTCATCTCCACAGAGCAGCAAATCATCCACATACTGGAGTAGGACAACTTCTGGATGGTCTGATTGCCATGGGTCAAGGATAGAGCACATGGCCTTTGCAAATTGACTTGGAGAATTTTGTGCCCCTTGGGGCATGACAGTCCATGTATACTGTTGCTTTTCATGTGTGAAGGCAAACAGGTATTGGCAAATTGGATCCAGTGGTACACTGAAGAAGGCATTGGCCAGATCAATGACTGTGAAGTATTTTGCAGAAGGTGGGACCCCAGAGGGCAGAGTGTGTGGGTTTGGCACAATAGGGGTGTCCAGGACTGTGGCTTCATTCACTGCACGGAGATCCTGGACCATTCTGTATTTCTCTGGTTCACCTTTTGGAGTCTTCTTCTTCACAGGAAATAATGGGGTGTTGCATTTTGATTCACATTTCACGAGAGCACCCTTCTCCAAGAGTGCTTTGATTTGAATTGAAATAGCTGCAGCTTGAGCTGGTTTTAAAGGATATTGTGGTTTCCTTTGTAGCTTTGCTCCTGGAATGAGTTTTACCACCACAGGAGGGACCTTTAGGTGTCCTATGTCCTCTGGGCCTGAGGACCACAGCTTTGCAGGTACTTGTGTCTTCAGTGAATCAGGGAAATTGGACCTCAGTTCCTTTGCTTCCCCATGGGGTTCTTCTAAATGGAGCATCAGAGGCAGGGAGCACAAGGCTGAGGTGTCTGACACAGATAGAGGGGTAGATAACTCTACCTGTCCATCTGGAGTGAAGATGATAGATGCCTGCAGGCGTGAGAGGACATCAGCGCCTAACAGGTTAATGGGGCATGTGGAGGATACTACAAAACGAGCAAGCAAGCTAGGGTAGTTGCCAACTCGTAATGGAGTTGTTAAAGGACTGTGTCTAGGTAGGCCATCCACTCCTACACAAGAGACATCAATATTTGACAGAAATGATGGGTCTGGCAGATCTTGTTCTCGTAGAACACTTCGGGCTGCACCTGTGTCAACAAGAAATGTAGTAGGTTGTCCTTCAACGGGTAGAGTCACAGTGGCAAGTGGCCCCCCCTTATCCCCTGTAGACACTGCCATGACAGGGGTTAATGACACAGGCTTGCCAATTTCCTAATCATCTGGTTCCTCTACAATTGGAACTGTCTTTGAGGCCTTGGGGCCAGGAGCAGGCTTGGACACTTTCTTGGGTTCTGGGCAATCATTTTTGAAGTGTCCTTTAGCTTTGCAATTAAAGCAAAATCCATCCTCGGGTTTGGTGCCTTTTGGGACAGGTCTGGGGCGAGACACCATGAGAGGAGCTGAATTGGGCCTTCTAGGAGTTTGGGCAGATTCCAGACCCCTAGCAACTAGGAGTAAGGTATCCAGAGGGACTACTTTATATTCAGGGCGTGCAGCAATGATTCCCTTTCGTATGGAGTCTTTTACACCTTGGACAAATGCACCAGACAGCATTTGAGAATGGATCTTGTCTGTCAGATCAAATCCCAAATCTGTAAACAGTTGAAACAGTCTTGCATGAAACTTTTCCACTGATTCTCCTTTTTCCTGTACAACATCAGTAAGGCCAGCAGCCTGATCAGCAAGTTTGTCCTTAGCCCACTCTTTTAGTTGGTTGCAGAATGTTACTCCGGAGGGGTAATCAATGTCACTTATAAGCAAATCTGTACTGAGGTGGCGGGCTATGCTGGGCCAGTATGCATCTCCGGCTTTAATAGCACAAATACTCAGTAAATCACGCCATGCTGCGGAATAAGTCTTTTGAATCTGAACTATCCCTCGGTAAAAAGGCATAGGTTGCTTTTCTGGGTCAGGGAGTGATTTCATCAGGGCACTAGCCTGAGTAGGATTAAAAGCTACATATTTAGGAGGGGCCCGATCCCCCCGGCCCGTATGTCCGAAAGGATCATCGAGGGAACGGCGAGGCGGAGGCCCCGTGGCATCCTGTGAGCCCTGGGATCCCTCCTCATACTCATCTTCATCTGTGACCTGGACCCCTCTGAGTAATGGGGCCGTTTGAGGTGTCAGAACCGGGGGAAATGAGGGAATCCCAGATGCTGGGGTGGCCAGTGGATTATGAGCTTGGGGTGAGTAGTCACCGGGAAGTACCGGCATTAGGGGTGCTGGATGACTGGGGGCCGCCATATTGGAGGCGTGAAAGGAAGCTGCGTTAGGGTTAAGGGAGGTAGTGGCGGCCATGTTGGATGTGGGCACATCCGGGGTAGACTGTACCGGATTGGGCGTGGACGGGGTCAGGGGAGTGGCTTGGGAAAGGAAGTAGGCTTGGTTTGGATAGGGCAGGGCCATGTGATAAGGGAAGGGGTATGGCCAGGCCATCTGGGCAGGGGCTGAGGTGGAACCTGGGGAGGGCGGGTTAGTTGGGCAGGGATTAGGGAAGGAGGTGGGACATCCGGGGTACGGAAATGAAGCTGAAGGGGTGGGAACTTGGGCTGTGGGAGGAGTGGGAAGGAGAGAGAACGGAGAGAGATTAGCAGAGGCGGGTGTAGTAGGAGGGACCAGAGTGGGTGTAGTGGGATTGACAGTAGCAGGTGAGGAGGGGTTAGAGAACTGGGTGGATGCAAGTGGGAGGGTAGGATTATTGACGGAGAGAGAGCGTAGGGAAGGAATGGCGGATGAAATGTTTGGATTAGGCAGAGAAGGTAGTGCAGGGATGGATGAGGATGATGGGAATGTTAGGGATGATGATGGGGAAAATAATGATCCATCGGAATTCAGGACCGGACAAACAGGGGAAAT
This sequence comes from Pelobates fuscus, assembly GCF_036172605.1. NCBI lineage: Eukaryota > Metazoa > Chordata > Amphibia > Anura > Pelobatidae > Pelobates > Pelobates fuscus. The sequence goes on along the minus strand of NC_086326.1, from coordinate 152,608,725 downwards.
GACGGGATGGGTGATGGGAGGATTGGGAGTGGGGAACATGGTCAGCTGGCTGTCATTTATTGCTGACTGAACCTTGGGAATGGGCATCCCCTGGGCACCATTTTGGGGCGCTGGCTGAGGGAATGCCCCAGCAACATAATTATAATGATATATATACAATTTCACACCTTTGTGATCTATTTCTTCCTCAACCCAACCTTCCTGCTGAATAGCCTTTGCTACTCTATACCATGCTTCTGCAGTACGTAATAAATCATTATCTGTAAGCTTGCCTTTCTTCTCTGTCAGTAATCTACGCCAGCTTTCTGGCTGCAATCTACCACATGAAGGCACAGCAATTTTAGCAATCTTTTCAACTCCCTTAACCATCTCTTCACCCTCTCTATCTTCAACTAGATCACACGCTAACCAGCCCTTACCGGGCTTACCCAATCCCTGTCCCATACCCCCCTATAAAAGGCGTCCCAGATATAGGGAAAGGAAGATGAAACAGAGTGTCTACAATGCTCGACTGCCACTCGGAAGGGTGGGTCCCCCCAAGTGCGTCTTCCCAAAACGTAGACTAGTCACTAATTCCGCCTACCCGAGGTAGCCACGGATTGGAGCGAGGTGAGAAGTGTGTGACCAATCACTTCTCTCACAAGAGAAATAGGAGTGGAAAGTGTAAATAACACAGGAAGTAGAGTAAAAAGTAAAAGTAAAGTGAAAGTAGAGACAGACACAGGAGTTTGAATGACTCCCAATTAAAACAGCAATTCAATTGAAATACAGTGCATGCATCACAGTTCAAATAAATTCAACAGTAATCCCTTTCCTTTACTCATGTGACTAAAGCCACCTCCCTCAACCTCGTAGTGTCCCCGCTCGGAGAACGACTTTCGTAAGTCTCACTACCAGCGGCCAAGGATAACAGCTAACACCGGCCCGAAATCCATATGCCTCCCTCATTACAGCAGTCCACTAAGTGTGGCCACCACTATCCTCGCCCTCGTAGCGCCCCTATGGACCCACCCATAAGTCTCATTACCCCGTGGTGATGGAGACAGCAATGCCTGCCCGAATCCACGCACCACAAATAAAATTGGAATGCCACCAGCCTCAGCGCTCGAAGCTGGAGGGTACCACCTCTCTGCAAGCAGAGCTATGTGCACAATGAGGCTAGCTAGGCTATCAGAGTGACACCAGGGGGAATCCCCAGGAAACAGTGAGTCTACACCCCTCCACAGATCCCCCCACCTCTTTTTCCTTACTGCTGCAGCTACCCAGCACCTAAAAGAGGTAAACAGGCAAAGAAGACCCCCAGGAAAACTTCCACAGGTCCACCCCCCTTTTTCCCTACAGCCACAGCCACGTGGCTCCTAAAAGGGGTAAACAGGCAACAGAGGACCCCCAGGCAAACACCACAGGTCCACCCCCCCCCCCCTTTATCCCAAAGGGGCACACAGACAAACACTCCACCCGGGCACTTAAGCTAGAGACAGACTAATGCAAACACACCCAGGCAACTGATAGACTGAATGCAGGTAAACAGATGGGTAACTAAGGCACCGGGCAAGATATTACCTGTCTTTGATGTCCTCCCGGTAGCAGTCACAGACACTGGGACTGGTCAATCAAAGGGGCTGGAACATACCGGATATGCTCTGCAGTAGTCTCTACCGTGTACTGGGAGGTGATCAGTCTCCTTTCCTTCCCCCAGGATTCCTCCGTCCAGCAGCGTCTTCCTTAGAACGGCTTACCGGCCAGAGGCCATAGCCCGATGCCCCACGTATGGGCGCCAAATTGATGTAGATTAATTTAAAAATAAACAAATATGTTTAAATGCCTATCTGTTCCTGTCCAAATCTGAGATGATTAAATTGCGTATACGCAGAAGTAAATTCGCACTGACACACGGAGTTCAGGTTAAAAGCACTTCGAGAAAATTTAATGGCATCTGATTAAAAGCGGGCTCGCAGACCCTTATAAGAGCAAAATTACATCATCATTGAATATCAAGATAACAACAAATAAACATCATTAATTGGATTAGGTGTTAAGTGGTTATGTCAATGTCCACCCATCAATATTACTAATTGGCTCAAGAACTAAGTGGTTAGCTAGGTGTCCTCCCACCGGGAGGTGGTATTGTTCTGGACACGGGTGTGGACAGATGGCTCAAGCGCCATCTTACCCAGCACGAGGCTTACTCGGTGGGAAGGGGGGCTTGGGCGTCATTTTGGGTAGTTAGTGATGTCAGACTCGTGGTCAGGTTCAGGGTCTTTTTTATGAAAGAACATTTCATTAGAGCAGTTTTCACATGGCCTAGCTATAGTATACTTTGTTTCATATTACAGGAACTTGATAATTCCGGTGTTAGTCATGTCCTTCCAGAAAATACAGTCTCTATGCAGTATTCTAAATGCTGTTAGGAAATCTGTCATGTAATGAAGTTAAAATGGAGTTAGTACAAATAATTCAATACAGGTTTAATAAAGGTTTTTAATAATTCTACATCACTACTAATAATATATACAGTAATAATACTAATAATATATACAGTAATAATGATAATAATATATACAGTAATACTAATAATATATACAGTAATAATAATAATATATACCATATATACAGTAATACTACTAATAATAATATATACAGTAATACTACTAATAATATATACAGTAATAATAATAATATATACAGTAATAATAATAATATATACCATATATACAGTAATACTACCGGAGGATTGGAGGAAGGCAGATGTGGTTCCTATATTCAAAAAGGGTTCAAAATCCTTGCCTGGAAATTATAGACCTGTGAGCTTAACTTCTGTGACTGGTAAAATATTTGAAAGGTTATTAAGGGATAATATTCAAGAATTCCTTGAGAAGAATATGGTTATCAGCAAAAATCAGCACGGTTTTATGAAGCACAGGTCATGTCAAACTAACTTGATTGCGTTCTACGAAGAAGTAAGTAGAAGTATAGATCAGGGTGTTGCAGTGGATGTGATCTATTTGGATTTTGCCAAGGCATTTGATACAGTTCCACACAAAAGATTAGTGTTCAAACTCAAGAAAATCGGTCTCGATGAAAATGCTTGTTCTTGGGTAGAACATTGGCTTAAAAACAGAATACAAAGAGTTGTCGTTAATGGTAAATTTTCAAGCTGGACAGAGGTGGCAAGTGGTGTCCCTCAGGGGTCTGTTCTGGGACCCCTTCTATTTAACATTTTTATAAATGATCTTGAAGACAGCATTGAAAGTCATGTTTCAGTGTTTGCAGATGACACAAAACTTTGTAAAATAATACAATGTGAGCAAGATATTACTTTGCTGCAGAAGGATTTAGATAGACTGGAGGACTGGGCACTCTAATGGCAGATGAAATTTAATGTTGAAAAAATGCAAAGTTATGCACTTCGGCGTAAAGAATACACAAGCAACGTATACCCTTAATGGAAGTGAATTAGGGATAACAACACACGAAAAGGACTTGGGAATTGTTATAGACAACAAACTATGCAACAATGTGCAATGTCAATCAGCAGTGGCCAAGGCCAGTAAGGTATTGTCATGCATGAAAAAGGGCATTCATTCTCGGGACGAGAATATCATTTTGCCTCTCTATAAATCACTGGTAAGACCACATATTGAATATGCTGTGCAATTTTGGGCACCTGTTCTAAAGAAGGATATCATGGCACTAGAAAAAGTGCAGAGGCGGGCTACAAAATTAATAAAAGGAATGGAACATATCAGCTATGAAGAAAGGTTAACAAATTTAAACCTATTTAGTTTAGAAAAACGTCGCCTGAGAGGGGATATGATAACATTATACAAATATATTCGGGGCCAATACAAACCATTGTGTGGAAATCTATTCAAAAACCGGACTTTACATAGGACACGAGGCCATGCGTTTAGACTGGAAGAAAGAAGATTTCGTCTAAGGCAAAGGAAAGGTTTTTTTACTGTAAGAACAATCAGGATGTGGAATTCTCTGCCTGAAGAAGTGGTTTTATCAGAGTCCATACAGATGTTCAAACAGCTACTAGATGCATACTTGCAAAGACAGAATATTCAAGGATATAATCTTTCAATGTAGGGTAATAACTGCTTGATTCAAGGATAAATCTGACTGCCATTCTGGGGTCAAGAAGGAATTTTTTGTCCTAGCTTGTTGCAAAATTGTGCTTCAAACTGTTTTTTTTTTTTTTTTTGCCTTTTGGATCAACAGCAAAAAACAGGTGTGAGGAAGGCTGAACTTGATGGACGCAAGTCTCTTTTCGGCTATCTAACTATGTAACTATGTAACTATGTAACTACTAATAATAATATATACAGTAATACAACTAATAATATATACAGTAATAATAATAAAATATACAGTAATACTAATAATATATACAGTAATAATAATAATAATATATACCATATAAACAGTAATACTACTAATAATAATATATACAGTAATACTACTAATAATATATACAGTAATAATAATAATATATACTATATATACAGTAATACTACTAATAATAATATATACAGTAATACTGATAATATATACAGTAATAATATTAATATATACCATATATACAGTAATACTACTACTAATAATATATACAGTAACACTACTAATATATACAGTAATAATAATAATATATACTATATATACAGTAATACTAATAATAATATATACTATATATACAGTAATACTACTAATATTTGTATAAATAGGGGCATAAATTCTCGAGATGAAAATATAATTTTGCCTCTTCATAAATCGCTGGTAAGACCACACCTTGAATATGCTGTGCAATTTTGGGCACCTGTTCTAAAGAAAGATATCATGGCACTAGAAAAAGTGCAGAGACGGGCTACAAAATTGATAAAAGGAATGGAGCATTTTAGTTATGAAGAAAGGTTACAAAATTTAAATCTCTTTAGTTTGGAAAAACGGCGCCTTAGAGGGGATATGATAACATTATACAAATATATTCGGGGCCAGTACAAACCATTATCTGGAAATCTATTCATAAACAGGGCTATACATAGGACACGAGGTCACACATTTAGGCTTGAAGAAAGGAGATTTCATCTAAGGCAAAGAAAAGGTTTTTTTACAGTAAGAGCAATAAGGATATGGAATTCTTTGCCAGAAGAGGTGGTTTTGTCAGAGTCTATACAGATGTTTAAACTGCAATTGGATAAATACTTGCAAAAACATAACATACAGGGATATAATTTCTAATTAGTGGGGTAATAGCTGCTTGATCCAAGGAGACATCTGACTGCTATTTTGGGGTCAAGAAGGATTTTTTTCCTAGTTTGTTGCAAAATTGGAAGCGCTTCAGACTGGGTTTTTTGCCTTCTTTTGGATCAACAGCAAAAACATATGTGAGGAAGGCTGAACTTGGACGCATGGACGCAAGTCTCTTTTCAGCTATGTAACTATGTAACTATGTAATTATATACAGTAATACTAATAATAATATATACTATATATACAGTAATACTAATAATATACACAGTAATACTACTAATAATACATACTATGTATACAGTAATACTACTAATAATATATACTATATATACAGTAATACTACTAATATTTGTATAAATAGGGGCATAAATTCTCGAGATGAAAATATAATTTTGCCTCTTCATAAATCGCTGGTAAGACCACACCTTGAATATGCTGTGCAATTTTGGGCACCTGTTCTAAAGAAAGATATCATGGCACTAGAAAAAGTGCAGAGACGGGCTACAAAATTGATAAAAGGAATGGAGCATTTTAGTTATGAAGAAAGGTTACAAAATTTAAATCTCTTTAGTTTGGAAAAACGGCGCCTTAGAGGGGATATGATAACATTATACAAATATATTCGGGGCCAGTACAAACCATTATCTGGAAATCTATTCATAAACAGGGCTATACATAGGACACGAGGTCACACATTTAGGCTTGAAGAAAGGAGATTTCATCTAAGGCAAAGAAAAGGTTTTTTTACAGTAAGAGCAATAAGGATATGGAATTCTTTGCCAGAAGAGGTGGTTTTGTCAGAGTCTATACAGATGTTTAAACTGCAATTGGATACATACTTGCAAAAACATAACATACAGGGATATAATTTCTAATTAGTGGGGTAATAGCTGCTTGATCCAAGGAGACATCTGACTGCTATTTTGGGGTCAAGAAGGATTTTTTTCCTAGTTTGTTGCAAAATTGGAAGCGCTTCAGACTGGGTTTTTTGCCTTCTTTTGGATCAACAGCAAAAACATATGTGAGGAAGGCTGAACTTGGACGCATGGACGCAAGTCTCTTTTCAGCTATGTAACTATGTAACTATGTAATTATATACAGTAATACTAATAATAATATATACTATATATACAGTAATACTAATAATATACACAGTAATACTACTAATAATACATACTATGTATACAGTAATACTACTAATAATATATACTATATATACAGTAATACTAATAACATATACAGTAATACTACTAATAATAATATATACAGTAAGACTAATAACATATACAGTAATACTACTAATAATAATATATACAGTAATATTAATAATATATACAGTAATACTAATAATAATATATACTATATATACAGTAATACTAATAACATATACAGTAATACTACTAATAATAATATATACAGTAATATTAATAATATATACAGTAATACTAATAATAATATATACTATATATACAGTAATACTAATAACATATACAGTAATACTACTAATAATAATATATACAGTAATACTAATAATATATACAGTAATAATAATAATAATGTATACTATATATACAGTAATACTAATAATATATACAGTAATACTGTTGTAGAATTATTAGGCCCCTTTAAATCTATTTCCTTCTCAGGCCTCATAAGCTTAAAGTCTTACAAGAATGCTTTGTTCATAGAAATAGTGTGTCAGCAGGAAATGCTAGGATCCTGTTGAGTGAAATATTGTAGCAGATAGTATTCATAAAATGTGTAGTTACTAAAAAGGCCTTGAGATCTAACCTTGAGAGACTAAAGTGCCAAACTACTCAAAATGGCTGGCTGCCATAGCCCCCCTCCCATCGAGCGAGCCTCGTGCTAAACAAGAATGGCGCTTGTATCTTATGTCCACTCCCGTGTCAAAGATGACGACATCCCATGATGGGAGGATGCCCAACTAACCACTTAACCCCTAAACCAATTAATAATATTGATGGGAGGGCACTGACATAACCACTTAACACCTAAACCAATTAATAATGTTTACTTGTTGATATCTTGATTTTCTTCAATGATGTAATAATGCCTTTATAAGGGTCTGCGCACCCACTTTTTAACAGATGCCATTAAATTTCCTGAAGTGCTTTCATTTAACCTGAACCTCGTGTCAGTGTGAATTTACTTCTGCGTGCACGCAACTTTATTATTTCTAATTTGGACAGGAACAGATAGTCATTCAAACTTATTGGTTTGCTGAAAAGAAATCTATATCAATACTACTAATAATAATATATACAGTAATACTGATGTAGATTAATTTAGAAATAAACAAATATGTTTAAATGTCTATCTGTTCCTGTCCAAATCTGAGATGATTAAATTGCGTATACGCAGAAGTAAGCTCACACTGACACATGGAGTTCAGGTTAAAAGCACTTCAGAAATTTTAATGCAATCTGGTTGGAAAACAGTTATGCAGGCCTTTTTAAATGCAAAATGACATCATCATTGGTTATCAGATAATAACAAATAAACATCATTAATTGGATTAAATGTTATGTGACTATATCAGTGTCCACCCATCAATATTATTAATTGGCTCAGGGGTTTGAGTGACTAGCTGGGTGTCCTCCCACCGGGAGGTGGTATTGTTCTGGACAAGGGTGTGGACAGAAGGCTCAGGCGCCATTTTTCCCAGCATGAGGTTTACTTGGTGGAAAGGGGGGCTTGAGCGTCATTTTACACAGTCAGTGATGTCAATCTTGTGGTCAGGTGCAAAGTTCTTTTATGAATAGAACATTTCATTAGTACAGTGTTCTCATGGCCTTGGCTCTGGCCTTGGTTATACTTTGTTGCATGTTACAGGAGATTCAATAATTCCGGAGTCAGCTATGTCTTTATAGAAAATACAGTCTCTGTTCCTTGTATTGAATGTTGCTGGGAAATTCTGTCATGTAATGTAGTTTAAGATGGAGAATCTGTCAGGTAATGAGGACAAAATTGAGGGTTTGTTACAGTGTGAGGTTAAAATGGAGTTAGTACAATAATTCAGTACAAGTTCAATAAAGATTTTTAATAATTCTACATCAGTCCCCCCTATGAAATGTTAATATTCTAAAAGATAAACTTTATTGGTTAGTTCCAGAAGACAAGTTAGCCCAAAGGCACAAAACCCTATGAAGTAACGATTCTTAAAGTCTTCTTAGTTCTTCAGAGGGACATCATGAATAGACAAGCTTACATTACCATATGGACCTGTGTTATCTGGAATATAGGCACAACAAGTCATGGTGACAGGTAAACGTTGTTGGTTGCAATAGATATAATAAATGCAAATCAAAATATTATTATTATTATTAGGTACCCCCCTTGGCACACCTATGGCATCAATATATATATATATATATATATGTGTCAAACTTTCCCTTTAGAGGGGTGCTCCTCTTTATGTTCTGAAGCATGAATGTGGTGTGTCAAGAATACCTTGTCATGTATTATGTGTATGGACATAATAACCTTGGCTAGGGCGCATTTGCTTATGCATTGTAGTATTAAACCTGTCCCACGCTACATCAGCGTAGGTGGACTCGGATCATTTAGTCAATATTAATATCACCACAAACTCAGGATGGACAAATAATCCTGAGGGAGCTTGGCGTTTGGATCTCTTTAGCTTCACGAGGTCTCCTTTTGGGGTCCTCGGCTTTCCATCGATGGCAGGTGGTCAGGCATTATTATGGCCATCAAACACCTACTTGCTGGTATCTTTTTATTTAACAAGTCATTTTTTCTTTAGAGTCAAAAGTGTGTCAAAATCAACAAATGTCACTTCTCATGTTGCAGAGAGAGAGAGAGTCTTGAATCTGGAACAATGAATCCACTGAGTGATCTCTGCAACTTTCACAATGCACTACTGGGTATATGGTCTTGGTTGTCACATTGATGACCGGCTAGGCTTCTGGCCATTCTGACAAAATGTCTATTATAACTAGTGCATATTTGACCCAGTAGCTCTTTGTCACTTGGATTCTTGAAAGGGATATTGAGAGTTAGCTAGGTGCTTAGGAGTATTTAGAGATCAAAGAGTTCATGAGGGTCTTGGATAGGTATAAACAGGGCCGCCATCAGGGCATGACAACCGTGACAATTGTCACGGGCCCGGCGGTCCTGGGGGGCCCGGCCCGCGGACGGATTGCTGGTGCGGGCCGGGACTGAGAAGAGGACTCATTTGTCGGGCGAGCTCGAGTCCTGACAGTAGGGGGGCCCAGCAGCTTAGCCTCTGTGCCGCTGGATGCTGGGCCCCCCTGTGTGCCGCCGGGAGAGAGCTGCCTGTCACCGTGCACTGTGACTGCAGACAGTGCACAAATCCGGATCCCTGTGACTCCTGTCTGCAGCTCCGCCTCCACGGGTGCAGAGCTGCAGACCATGATTGATTGTCAGCGAGCTCAGCCAATCAGAGCTCGCGAGACAATCTCCACATGGTCTGACTGCAGCTCTGAACCCGTGGAGGCGGAGCTGCAGACAGGAAGGAGAGCATGGGACCAGGAGGGTGCTGCTGCAGGAAAGAAGATCACCAGGGACAGAGGTAAGTTATTTTATTGTCTCACTCTCACTGCCACCCTCACCTCCCCCACTCACTGCCACTCTCACCTTCCCCCATCACTGCCACCCTCCCCACTCACTGCCACCCTCCCCTCCCCCACTCAATGCCAGTCTGACACCCTCACCCCCCCACTCACTGCCACCCTCACCTCCCCCCATCACTGCCATCCTCCCTTCCCCCCATCACTGCCACCCTCCCCACTCACTGCCACCCTCCCATCCCCACTCACTGCCACCCTCCCTTCCCCCACTCACTACCATCCTCCCTTCCCCCACTCACTGCCATCCTCCCTTCCCCCATCACTGCCATCCTCCCTTCCCCCATCACTGCCATCCTCCCTTCCCCCATCACTGCCACCCCACTCACTGCCACCCTCACCTCCCTCCACTCACTGCCACCCTCCCCCACTCAATGCCAGTCTGCCACCCTCACCTCCCCCATTCACTGCCACCCTCACCTCCCCCACTCACTGCTACTCTCACCTCCCCCACTCACTGCCACCCTCCTGCTGCTGCAGGAAAGAAGATCACCAGGGACAGGGAGTCACTTCACTCTTGAGGTAAGTTAATTTATTGTCTCACTGCCACCCTCCCCTCACTGCCACCCTCACCTCCCCCACTCACTGCCATCCTCCCTTCCCCCCATCACTGCCACCCTCCCCCCATCACTGCCACCCTCCCCTCCCCCCATCACGGCCACCCTCCCCTCCCCCCATCACTGCCACCCTCCGCTCCCCCACTCAATGCCAGTCTGCCACCCTCACCTCCCCCACTCACTGCCACCCTCCCTTCCCCCATCACTGCCACCATCCCTTCCCCCCATCACTGCCATCCTCCCTTCCCCCCATCACTGCCACCCTCCCCACTCACTGCCACCCTCATCTCCCTCCACTCACTGCCACCAACCCCTCCCCCACTCAATGCCAGTCTGCCACCCTCACCTCCCCCACTCACTGCTACCCTCCCCTCCCGCAATCACTGCTACCCACACCTCCACTCACTCACTGTCACCCTCACCCCCACACAAAGTCATCCCCTTTACCATGCCACACTCACATCTATCCCTGCTAATCCTGTATCACACTCCCCTCCAACAACGTTGCCACACTCACATTAATACATCCAATCCTGTCACACTCAACACCTTTCGCTCTGCCACACTCACCATGTCATAATAATCCCTCAATCCTGTCACACTCCATCCTCCAACCATGCCACACTAGCACCAAATAGTGTCACACTCACTGATTCACACTTCAACCATGTCACACTGAACCTGAATATTAATCCTCCTTAAAGGGACACTCCAGGCACCCAGACCACTTCTGCCCATTGGAGTGGTCTGGGTGCCAACTCCCACTACCCTTAACCCTGCAAGTGTAATTATTGCAGTTTCATAAACTACAATATTTACCTTGCAGAGTTAACTCCTCTAATGGCGGTCTTCTAGACTAGACAGCCACTAGAGGACACTTCTGTGTTTATAGCACATGAAAAGTGTGCTATAACGGCACAAGACGTCCTCACGCTATGTGAGGACCTCCAGCGTCGCTGAAATCCCCATAGGAAAGCATTGAAAGCATTTTTCAATGTTTTCCTATGGGGAGGTCTAATGCGCGTTTGTTTGTGTGCGTCTCCCCCGCCGACGGCTGCGCATGCTCTATAGGTCTCCCCGTCTGATGTCGGTGGGGGAGGAGCGTGAGTGGATCCTGACCCAGCGCCGAGGGACATCGACGCTGGATACAGGTAAGTCACTGAAGGGGTTTTAACCCCCTCAGCAACTTGGGATGGGGGGTGGGAGGGAGAGGGGACCTGCAGTGTTTTCCTGGCACTGGAGTGTCCCTTTAACCCCTTAAAGGACCACTCTAGGCACCCAGACCACTTCAGCTCTTGGTGCTAGGTCCAGCTAGGGTTAACCCATTTTTTTATAAACATAGCAGTTTCAGAGAAACTGCTATGTTTATAAATGGGTTAATCCAGCCCTCAAAGCCTCTAGTGGCAGCTCTTGCCCCGCGTGCGCATTCAGCCGAATGGGAGGAGAGGAGGAGGATCGGAGAAGAGCTCCCCGCCCGGCGCTGGAGAAAGGTAAGTTTTAACCCCTTTCCTCTCCCCAGAGCCCGGTGGGAGGGGGACCCTGAGGGTGGGGGCACCCTCAGGGCACTATAGTGCCAGGAAAACGAGTATGTTTTCCTGGCACTATAGTGGTCCTTTAAGGACACATGACATGTGTGACATGTCATGATTCCCTTTTATTCCAGATGTTTGGTCCTTAAGGGGTTAAGCATGCGTGGGATATGCATAAGGCTATCCTAACTATAAGATAAGGCCAGGGACTAATGAAAGTATTTAGAAAATTGGGCAGACTAGGTGGGCCGAATGGTTCTTATCTGCCGTCACGTTCTCTGTTTCTATTAACACCCCTCATCCTGTTACACTCCCTCCTCCAACTATGTCACACTCATCCCCAAATCTTTCCCTGCCACACTCACCCTGTCACTTTAACCCCTTAAGGACCAAACTTCTGGAATAAAAGGGAATCATGACATGTCACACATGTCATGTGTCCTTAAGGGGTTAAGCCCCACATTCACCCCAATTCTGTCACACTCTACTTCTCTCATTCTGTCACACTCACCCCCACCCCTGTCTCTTTCACGCCCCTCGCCCTGTCACCAGTGGTGTATCCTGGTTTTGTGCTGCCCTAGGCAGGACAAAACTCAGGCGCCCCCTGGAAAATGCCGCCCAAGGCAAATGCCTTGTTTGCCTCGCGGCTAATACGCTCCTGCCTGTCACACTTACTCTGCCAAGTTAACCCTATATTCCCCCTTCACAGTTACACCCTGAAGACAGTAATCATACACAGTCATGAAATATAGCTTCTCCATAAACACAATGCACAAAGATCACAATCAGCCCCCCATACATACGAGCTTCCACTTGCTCACATGGTCCCAGACACACACATGCTCACAGAGACACACATTCACTTACAAGGATACTTGCTGTCTGACACACACTCTCAGACACATTTAGAAATACACAGAGCCAAATGCACATTGTGAATGTATGTTTGTTTGTGTGTTTCTCTGTGCATCAGTGTGTGTGTTTGTTTCTTGTTGCTCAGACCTTGCGACTGATGGACACCTGCAATTTTCCTGAAAGGTGAGTATTTCTGCCTGTTACATGACCACGTACGTGCTTGTAACTTCCTAGGACATCTGAAGATTACTACATTGGTAAGTTGTATTAAAACACATAGAGCAAGTCAATTTGTGTAACATTTGTTTGCACTGCACTATTTGCACATTGTTGTATATATTTGCTCATTGTTTCCTGCGTTATTTGTTTGTTTTGATATTTATATTTTTTATTTATTTGCACTTTTTGTGAATTGGGGGGGGGGGGGGGGGCCCAGACCATTTGTTCTGTTAGGGGCCCGAAAATTTCTGGTGGCGGCCCTGGGTATAAAGTTCCATGGGCTCACTGCCCAGTACATGTTTTTGGGTAAACAGAGCTTGAGAGTGTTGGAGTACAGCCCGTCTTCAAGGGTTGCCCCTTTCTGTTTTTCCAGCTTTGTATTTCTTCAGGGTCAGCAGCTGCTTGTCATTCTTTCAGAAGTTTGAAATCTGTGGGTAGGATCTACATGGTGAGTATAGAAGTTTCTTTAGCGGACACCCTTCTGTCCACTTCCCTTGGTGCACTTGTGGCTTGGTTGGCAGCTTTTGGTCAGCTGAGTGGTGCTTCTTATCTTCCAGATTGATCCAAAATAATGTGCTGCACCCAGGGCATATCTTGAGTCAGTGTAGGTATTGGCATGTCTTCCTTCAGGCATTTTGTATGCCACTGAGAAGGCTGTCAATCAGCGTCTTGAGCAGATGTGGGTGAGGAAAGTGAAGATGCTTGACGTACCTGATCTTCTGTAGCAACAGCAAATCCAGTATGGTACCTTTCCTCATTATCCGCAAACAGAGTGGAGTCAGGATCTGGTAAAGCTACTGCATGCTCTGTTGAAAGGTGTCTTGTTTCTTCTTTCATCTGTTCAAAGCAACCATGAGGAGCAGTAGGAGAGGTTTCCTCACCTATTTCTGTGTGAGATTGGGGGGTATTTGTCTTTCTATTTACAGTTCTCTTGCTGACCCCCCTCTGTAGAGAGTTGTGAATTGATTGTTCATGTTTTGTTCTAATGAGTCAGGTTCCTTTCATGAGATTTCTGGGGACTTAGTGAAGAAAAAAAAACATGAGGGACAGCCACCTCCCTTACAGGTGTCTTACTTCCATGGGAATCTGGGTCAGGACCGCACTATTTCCTTGAGAGTGCCCAAAACAGTTCTTTCATGTATGAATAATTATTCGTTAGTGTGGTATTCCCCCCTGGGAAGTGGCGGAAGAGTGGCCAGAGCAACTTTCCTTCAAAATATAATGTTGTCAGGTAGAGGCAGAGTTGTCTATGGGTGGAGGAAATTGGTAAGGAATAAGAAGGGAGGAAGCATATAAAGGATATAGATATGGTGGTGGGGAGATGGAAGAATGAGTAGTGGATAGAGTGAGAGGGAAGAAGGTGGAGTAGGAGGATGAGAAGGCGGAGTAGAGGGAGGAGTAGGAGGAGGAGAAGGAGGAATAGAGGAGAAGTAGGAGGAGAGAGGAGAAGGTGGAGTAGAAGGAGAAAGTGGAGTAGAGGGAGGAGTAGGAGGAGGAGAAGGAGAAATAGAGGGAGGAGTAGGAGGAGGAGAAGGAGGAATAGAGGAGAAGTAGGAGGAGAGAGGAGAAGGTGGAGTAGAAGGAGAAAGTGGAGTAGAGGGAGGAGTAGGAGGAGGAGGGAGGAGTAAGAGCAGGAAGAAGGAGTAGGAGGAGGAGAAGGTGGAGTAGAGGAAGGAGTAGGAGGAGAAAGTGGAGTAGAGGGAGGAGTAGGAGGAGAAAGTGGAGTAGAGGGAGGAGTAGGAAGAGGAGGGAGGAGTAAGAGCAGGAAGAAGGAGTAGGAGGAGGAGAAGGTGGAGTAGAGGAAGGAGTAGGAGGAGAAAGTGGAGTAGAGGGAGGAGTAGGAAGAGGAGGGAGGAGTAAGAGCAGGAAGAAGGAGTAGGAGGAGGAGAAGGTGGAGTAGAGGGAGGGGCAGTAGGGGAAAGTGGGGGACTGTAGATGAAGGGGAGGGATCGGTGGGAGGAATAAGCGGAGGTGGGCAGGTAAGGTAGCAGACAGGTGATGTAGCAATGGAGGATACATCAGAAATCAAGACTAGGTAGAAATGCAATGGAGGCTGCAAATAGCCCATGTACAACAACTATTAACTGGCCCTATGCTTTCCCTAGAGAAAAATAATAAAAGGCTAACATGCTCATCTTGTCTCCACAAGCCTCGAACGTTTCACTCCCATGGGTGGCCCATGATGGCTTGCCCACCACTTCTCCACACGGGGTCTTGTGCCCGCGGAGACAGACGCTATCCCTGACTCTCGTTCTTAATTTAATAATTTATATCTAACATCTCAAAATGTAATTCCTACTTATATCACAAATATACATTATCACAATTTTATGTCTCGTAAATGGGATAAAATTTATTCTACTCTTCACTGATAATGTATTTTTAAAACATACAAAATAGACAAATAACATTGCCTTCTGCAAAATAAATGGAAAAGATAATGGAGATTTTGTTAAGCTTATAAATGGCTATACATTAATTCACATTTCTTGTTCTCCAGTTTCTGGCCGTTGATGACAATGTACAATGTAATAGAGCAGCGGAAAATGCTAGCAGAATGCCTGGTTGCATAGGGAGAGGTATTAGCAGTAGGAAGAGGGAAATGCTCATGCCATTGTACAGAACACTGGTGGGACCTCACTTAGAGTACTGGATACAGTACTGGAGACCATATCTTCAGAAGGATATGGATACCTTAGAGAGAGTTCAAAGAAGGGCTATTAAACTGGTTCATGGATTGCAGGATAAAATTCACCAGGAAAGGTTAAAGGATCTTAACAGGTATAGCTAGGTGAAAGGACGAGACAGGGGAAATATGATAAAAGCATTTTAAATACATAAAGGGAAACAACACAGTAAAAGTGGAGACTATATTTAAAAGAAGGAAAACTACCATAACAAGAGGACATAGTCTCAAAAATAGAGGGACCAAGGTTTAAAAATAATATCAGGAAGTATTACATTACTGAGAGGGTAGTGGATGCATGGAATAGCCTTCCAACTGGAGTGGTAGAGGTTAACTCAGTAGAAGTGTTTTAAGCATGCGTGGGATAGGCACTTGCTGCTAGTAACAGATCTAGAATTAATATACTATAATGCCCAAAGTCTCAATTCCTATGCATATGCAATAATAAAATATCTGGGCTTACAACTAAAATTATGTTAGTCAGTCTTTTAATCTGGAGGCAAACATTATCCAGTAAAAAAAAAAAAAAAAAACAGATTGGAACACACTCCCACCTTATTCATTTGTTAATAGTTATGCTTAGAATGTTAACTGGTTCCTTTTCAATTAAATCAAAACATTTTGAAACCAATCCCTAATTGTATTACCATTTGTTCAAGAAATCTTTGTTTATTAGAACTTTCTTTTAGTAAATGTTCTTTAAGATAACCCCTCTTCCATCATGTTATCAATCAATTTTTTTTTTTTTTTTTTTGTATACAAAGTTAAAACACACTTGTTCACAGACACTTTCCTGATATAGGGAAACTAATAGTAGGATTCACGATATATATATGGGCGGATATGACCTCACTAAGGGCAGAGTGAGGGCAGGAGCCAGGACTGACGTGTCTCTTTAAGGACAACCTTCTTTTGTTCTAGGGGCCATTTTCTTTTAGGGCATTTCAGCTGACAAATGAAAGCATTATACATTTAACAGCCCGTGAAGCTTTGAAATAACATGGTGCAAAAAATAAACTCACGGGATGCAACCAACCTCCCCCATCATTCACCAGCTATTAATCACTCAACACGTCCAAATACATATACAACGCCACGGAACCTGCTGGCGTCGCACAAATGGCAGCAGCAACAACACACAAACCCTAGAACCCTCACTCCTATGTAAGTAGCAAAATACACAATTAGAATATTTTCTAGCAAAAATTCCATTGCTAAGTCTTAACAGTAGCCTCTGAATAACTCTACGTAACACTGAAGAGACAGACCTGAATCGCAAGCATGCCACCCCCCCTCCCTCCTCCCCCCCGAACCTCCGCACACAGAGACCAGAAGCAAGAGAGGGAGGGAAGAGGGGGGGGGAGGGAGGGAGGGGGAGACTACAGGCACAAGATTTAACCATGTCAGCACTGGAAGGACAGTTACGTTACAGCTATTGCAAAAGCAAATAGACACAAAAAAAAAAAAAACACAACATTTAGACAATACACCTAGGGTACCCATACTTATAGCAGTAATTGAAATAATCCCTGATCCAGTCAGGTCAATCACAATATAGTAATACTCTCAGTGAAACTCAATACAAAACCCCCACCCTCTACCAGGGTAATGGCTAACACAAAATACAAAAACAATTATTATAATATACATATATTCTTAACCCTTTGTGATCTAGTTCTTCCTCAGCCCAACCTTCCTGCTGAATAGCATTGCTACTCTGTACCAGTAAGCTTGCTTTCTTCTCTGTCAGTAATCTACCACATGAAGGCACAGCAATTTTACATACTTTTGCAATCTTTGCAACACCTTTAACCATCTCCTCACCCTCTCTGTCTTCAACTAAATCACATGCTAGCCAGCCCTTACTGGGCTTAGTTAAATCCTACCCCATAATCCCTTTTCCCCTACACCAGCGTCCTAGATATAGGGAAAGACAAGGAAAATTGAACAGGAACGTCTACAATGCCTACTGCCACCTGAGAATTGTGGGCCCTTCTCAAGTGCATCTTCCCAAAACGTAGACTAGTCACTGAATCCGCCTACCCGGGGTGGTAGACACGGATTGGAGCGAGGTGAGAAGTGTGTGACCAATCACTTCTCTATTAAGAGGAATGGGAGTGGATAGTATAATAGTACAGGAAGTGCAGAAAAGGTAAAGAGTAAGGAAAAATCCTTAGGGACAGACACAGGAGTTTAAATGACTCCACATTAAACAAACAAGACAACAGTACAGTTGAAATACAGTGCATGCATCACAGTTCAAATGAAATCAACAGTAATCCCTTTCCTTTAATCATGTGCTTACTCCAAAGTCACCTTTCTCAACCTCGTAGTGTCCCCGCTCGGAGAATGACTTCCTCAAGTCTCACTACCAGCGGCCAAGGATAACAGCTAACACCGGTCCGAAATCCTTTCTAGCCTCCCTCGTTACAGCAGTCCACTTAAAGTGGCCGCGCCACCCTCACTCCCGTAGTGCCCCTATAAAACCCACTTTAAAAGTCTCACTACCACGTGATGCGAAAAACAAGCAATGCCTGCCTGAATCCCCCCAGGAAACAGAGTCCCCTGCCACAAGGCTAAGTCTCCTACCACAATTAAATAATCAGTGGACCTTCAACTCAACTAGAGCCGAAGGGTCCGGGTCAGGACGTCCCCAACTCAACTAGAGCTGGATGGTCCGGGTCAGGACGTCCCCAACTCAACTAGAGCTGGATGGTCCGGGTCAGGACGTCCCCAACTCAACTAGAGCTGGATGGTCCGAAAGCGCACAGTGAAGCTAGCTAGGCTATCAAAGTGACACAAAATTGGATCACAGGAAACTATGATTCTACACAGATCCCACAGTTCCACAAACTTCTTTTTCCATACAGCCACAGCCACGAGGCTCCTAAAAGAAGTAAACAGGCAAAGAAGACCCCCAGGAACACATCCACAGGTCAACCCCCCTTTTTCCCTACAACCACAGCACCGTGGTTCCTAAAAGGAGTAAAACAGGCAACAGAAGACCCAGGCAAATCCCCTCAGGTCCACCCCCCTTTATCCCAAAAGGGGTAAAATACAAACAGATAGACTGACAAACTGAAGACCCAGGCAAGTCCCCTCAGGTCCACCCCCCTTTATCCCAAAAAGGGGAAAACAAGCAAGACAGAGAACCCCAGGCAAATCCCCTGCAGGTCCACCCCCCTTTATCTCAAAATGGGGAAACAGGCAAACAATTCAAACACACCCAGGCAACAGATAGACTAAAATGCAGGTAAACAAGTGAGTAACGAGACACCGGGCAAGATTACCTGTCTTTGATGTCCTCCCGGGAAGCAGTCACAGACACGTGGACGGGTCAATCAAAGGGGCCGGAACATACCGGTGGCTCTGCAGAAGTCTCTACCGTGTACCTGGAGGTGATCAATCTCCTTTCCTACCCCCAGGATTCCCCCGTCCACCAGCGTCTTCCTTAGGACGGCTCACCGGCCAGAGGCCATAGCCCGATGCCCCACGTTGGAAAGCGACAAATTGATGTAGATTCATTTAGAAATAAACAAATATGTTTAAATGTCTATCTGTTCCTGTCCAAATCTGAGATGATTAAATTGCGTATACGCAGAAGTAAGCTCACACTGACACATGGAGTTCAGGTTAAAAGCACTTCAGAAATTTTAATGCAATCTGGTTGGAAAACAGTTATGCAGGCCTTTTTAAATGCAAAATGACATCATCATTGGTTATCAGATAATAACAAATAAACATCATTAATTGGATTAAATGTTATGTGACTATATCAGTGTCCACCCATCAATATTATTAATTGGCTCAGGGGTTTGAGTGACTAGCTGGGTGTCCTCCCACCGGGAGGTGGTATTGTTCTGGACAAGGGTGTGGACAGAAGGCTCAGGCGCCATTTTTCCCAGCATGAGTTTTACTCGGTGGAAAGGGGGGCTTGAGCGTCATTTTACACAGTCAGCGATGTCAATCTTGTGGTCAGGTGCAAAGTTCTTTTATGAATAGAACATTTCATTAGTACAGTGTTCTCATGGCCTTGGCTCTGGCCTTGGTTATACTTTGTTGCATGTTACAGGAGATTCAATAATTCCGGAGTCAGCTATGTCTTTATAGAAAATACAGTCTCTGTTCATTGTATTGAATGTTGCTGGGAAATTCTGTCATGTAATGTAGTTTAAGATGGAGAATCTGTCAGGTAATGAGGACAAAATGGAGGGTTTGTTACAGTGTGAGGTTAAAATGGAGTTAGTACAATAATTCAGTACAAGTTCAATAAAGATTTTTAATAATTCTACATCAGTACTACTAATAATATATACTATAAATACAGTAATACTAATAATAATATATAGTATAGATACAGTAATACTAATAATATATACAGTAATACTACTAATAATACATACTATGTATACAGTAATACTAATAATAATATATACAGTAATACTACTAATAATTCATACTATAGATACAGTAATACTACTACTAATAATAATATATACAGTAATACTAATAATAATAATATATACTATACAGGGAGTGCAGAATTATTAGGCAAATGAGTATTTTGATCACATCATCCTCTTTATGCATGTTGTCTTACTCCAAGCTGTATAGGCTCAAAGCCTACTACCAATTAAGCATATTAGGTGATGTGCATCTCTGTAATGAGAAAGGGTGTGGTCTAATGACATCAACACCCTATATCAGGTGTGCATAATTATTAGGCAACTTCCTTTCCTTTGGCAAAATGGGTCAAAAGAAGGACTTGACAGGCTCAGAAAAGTCAAATATAGTGAGATATCTTGCAGAGGGATGCAGTACTCTTAAAATTGCAAAGCTTCTGAAGCGTGATCATCGAACAATCAAGCGTTTCATTCAAAATAGTCAACAGGGTCGCAAGAAGCGTGTGGAGAAACCAAGGCGCAAAATAACTGCCCATGAACTGAGAAAAGTCAAGCGTGCAGCTGCCAAGATGCCACTTGCCACCAGTTTGGCCATATTTCAGAGCTGCAACATCACTGGAGTGCCCAAAAGCACAAGGTGTGCAATACTCAGACATGGCCAAGGTAAGAAAGGCTGAAAGACGACCACCACTGAACAAGACACACAAGCTGAAACGTCAAGACTGGGCCAAGAAATATCTCAAGACTGATTTTTCTAAGGTTTTATGGACTGATGAAATGAGAGTGAGTCTTGATGGGCCAGATGGATGGGCCCGTGGCTGGATTGGTAAAGGGCAGAGAGCTCCAGTCCGACTCAGACGCCAGCAAGGTGGAGGTGGAGTACTGGTTTGGGCTGGTATCATCAAAGATGAGCTTGTGGGGCCTTTTCAGGTTGAGGATGGAGTCAAGCTCAACTCCCAGTCCTACTGCCAGTTTCTGGAAGACACCTTCTTCAAGCAGTGGTACAGTGTTAAGACCTGCAGGGGTGATGGTACTGCGGTCTCTTGTTCCTTTCCCAGCTGCTGAGTACAAGTGATTATAGCTCCAGCAGGGGGTAGAGATGAATACAGCTTCCCGACAATCTTTCCCAGTAGATAGAATATTCCTTCCCCAAACATGAGCCAAGACTTCATGAAGGGTGTAACAGAACTAAAGCTTTATTGAAACAGACTGGCTTTTATGGGGGATCCTCATGCAAGAGGACCTCCCAAAACAAACAAACATATCACCAATCACAGTACAGTATTTTCTTAATACACGCCCTTCCTCTGCCTGGGAGATAGTGAGATAAGTTAAGGAGTAAATCAATTATCTCCCGGCAGAGGGCACACATTTTACCCAAACGTTAGAACACCCCTTTCCACACAAGGTATCCCCACAAAATACATATCCACTGATAGCCCCGATCTGGGAGGTAAACATATCCAAATTTCACCCAGATCGGTTCAGGGGTTCTTAAAAAGTGTGGAAGTCTTGTTTTACCGACCACACACAAGGCTCCTGCCCAAAACAGTTCCACGAATTCAGTGTGTGTGGTCGGTCAATTGGAGAAAAAGGCGAAAGCGGTCAAAATACCGAAGATACGAACATAACTACCGAATGCCGCTCTTCTGGGTGTTCGGCAAGTGGGAGAAGCGGGCGTTCGGTAGTTCTCAGCGGTACTTCGTACGGTCGAGTGTCCGATTTTAGTTCCAGACACTCGACGACCAAGTCCCGCTGACTCGCCTCGTGCGAACAAGATGGCCGCCGTTTTCTTTTCCTCGTGGCGTTCAGCTATACGAACAGCGGCCACCCAGGGAACACTTAATTGCCGGTGCTTTAGATCACAACAAGCCAGGAGGGAGGTCGGGGTTCGGTAGTTGCAAACTGCCGAACGAATAATCCACTATAGGCAGAAAAAGGAAACAAAAATGCACAGAAATAGAAGAAAAGGTCGGATGAGGTATCTTTTCTTCACATACAGGAAGAAGTCTGCATCCTTAAAGGGACACTCCAGGCACCCAGACCACTTCAGCTCATTGGAGTGGTCTGGGTGCCAACTCCCACTACCCTTAACCCTGCAAGTGTAATTATTGCAGTTTTTTTAAAACTGCAATATTTACCTTGCAGGGTTAAGTCCTCCCCTAGTGGCTGTCTATTAGACAGCCACTAGAGGACACTTCCTGCTTCATAGCACAGGTTTTCTGTGCTAGAGCGTCGCTGGACGTCCTCACGCTGTGTGAGGACCTCCAGCGTCGCTCTATTCCCCATAGGGAAGCATTGAAATTCATTTTCAATGCTTTCCTATGGGGTGTGCTAATGCGCATGCGCGGCATTGCCGCGCATGCGCATTAGGTCTTCTCGGCCGGCGGGCGAGATCAGTCTCGCCCACCGGCCGACGTAACCAGAAGGAGGAGCGGCGGGGGAGGAGGAAGCAGCGACGTGGGACCTGTCGCTGCCCCTGGTAAGTGACTGAAGGGGTTTTCACCCCTTCAGCAACTGGGGATTGGGGGGTGGGAGGGAGAGGGACCCTCCAGTGCCAGGAAAACGGATTGTTTTCCTGGCACTGGAGTTTCCCTTTCAAGAAAAACATGATTTTCATGCAGGACAATGCTCCATCACACGCGTCCAAGTACTCCACAGCGTGGCTGGCAAGAAAGGGTATAAAAGAAGAAAATCTAATGACATGGCCTCCTTGTTCACCTGATCTGAACCCCATTGAGAACCTGTGGTCCATCATCAAATGTGAGATTTACAAGGAGGGAAAACAGTACACCTCTCTGAACAGTGTCTGGGAGGCTGTGGTTGCTTCTGCACGCAATGTTGATGGTGAACAGATCAAAACACTGACAGAATCCATGGATGGCAGGCTTTTGAGTGTCCTTGCAAAGAAAGGTGGCTATATTGGTCACTGAATTGTTTTTGTTTTGTTTTTGAATGTCAGCAATGTATATTTGTGAATGTTGAGATGTTATATTGGTTTCACTGGTAAAAATAAATAATTGAAATGGGTATATATTTGTTTTTTGTTAAGTTGCCTAATAATTATGCACAGTAATAGTCACCTGCACACACAGATATCCCCCTAAAATAGCTAAAACTAAAAACAAACTAAAAACTACTTCCAAAAATATTCAGCTTTGATATTAATGAGTTTTTTGGGTTCATTGAGAACATGGTTGTTGTTCAATAATAAAATTAATCCTCAAAAATACAACTTGCCTAATAATTCTGCACTCCCTGTATATACAGTAATACTACTACTAATATATACAGTAATACTACTAATAATAATATATACAGTAATAATACTAATAATATATACTATAGATACAGTAATACTAATAATATATACAGTAATAATAATAATAATAATAATATGTACAGTAATTATAATAATAATATATACAGCAATACTACTACTAATAATATATACAGTAATACTAATAATATATACAATAATACTAATAATAATATAAATTATATATACAGTAATACTAATAATATATACAGTATTACTACTAATAACAATATGTACTATAGATACAGTAATACCAAATATATATACAGTAATACTAATAATATATACAGTAATACTACTAATATATACAGTAATACTACTATTAATATATACAGTAATACTAATAATATATACAGTATTACTAATAATATATACAGTAATACTACTATTAATATATACAGTAATACTAATAATAATAATATATACAGTAATACTACTAATAATACATACTATGTATACAGTAATACTACTAATAATATATACAGTAATACTACTATTAATATATACAGTAATACTAAAAATAATAATATATACAGTAATAATAATAATATATACAGTAATACTACTATTAATATATACAGTAATACTACTAATAATAATATATACAGTATTACTAATAATTATATATAGTAATACTACTACTAATAATATATACAGTAATACTACTAATAATAATATATACAGTAATACTAATAATTATATATAGTAATACTACTACTAATAATATATACAGTAATACTACTAATAATATATACTATAGATACAGTAATACTAATACTAATAATAATATATACAGTAATACTACTAATAATACATACTATGTATACAGTAATACTAATAATATATACAGTAATACTACTAATAATATATACAGTAATACTACTAATAATATATACTATAGATACAGTAATACTACTAATATAATAATTTATAGCCCAGCTATAATCTGACATAATAACATACACTATATATACAGTAATACTACTACTACTAATAATAATATATACAGTAATACTAATAATTATATATAGTAATACTACTAATAATAATATATACTATATATACACAGTAATAGTACTAATAATATTATATACTATATATACAGTAATACTAATAATAATATATACAGTAATACAACTACTAATAATATATACAGTAATACTAATAATAATATATACAGTAATACTACTACTAATAATAATATATATTATATATACAGTAATATTACTAATAATATATACAGTAATACTACTAATAATAATATGTAGCCCAGCTGATATCTGACATTACAACATAGATGGGGTATAATTATAATGACATCCATGCTCGACCCCATTAGTCATTGTGCCATGTAGTGTATGTGTGCATATGTGTGTGTGTGTATATATATATTTGTGCTCTGAATCTCTAATACGTAATGTAAAGGGGAAGCAAAGTTGGTTGAGGTGTGCCGAAACCAACGTACGAGTAGGCCTGTAAAAAGAGGGCCCACAAAGTGAAATGTATTAAAGGAGGGTGTAGGTGGGGACAAAACAACTTGACCGGCAAAGGTAAGTAGGGGGTGTAACGGACCGTTTCGCTCACAAGAGGATAAAAACCGTTTAGGCGATAATCCCCCTCCAGATAGACCAGCAGCTACTGCAAGCACCAATCTCCCGTACTGCAAACTACACGAATGCTCCAACTCCCGAACTGCACACATTTGAATTCCCCAATCTCCCGAACTGGAAACACACGAACACTGGAATAGCTGAACAGGAAAAGCATACAATCCGCTTACACTCTTGGCAATCAGCATACAATCCAATTCCCCCAAATACGAGACGACACTTCGGTTTGAGGGTCAAGCTGAATCTCGTTTACTGGGGCTAACTGCCCGGCTTTTATGCAGGTCTCCCACCTGGTGGACACTCGACTAGGGGACCAGATGGGAAACTGGGAAACATATAGGACACTGACCAATCACAGACAT
The DNA here is from genome assembly GCF_036172605.1 of Pelobates fuscus. Classification (NCBI taxonomy): domain Eukaryota; kingdom Metazoa; phylum Chordata; class Amphibia; order Anura; family Pelobatidae; genus Pelobates; species Pelobates fuscus. Next base: position 152,583,301 of record NC_086326.1, on the reverse strand, counting down.
ACACCTTTAAACAATCCCACAATGCATTCCAATCCCTCCTCTCTGCCTTGGAGATAATTGGGAAGTAATCCAATTATCTCCAAGGACAGAGGCAAAAGTCCATTACACACATGGCAGACAAAAAGACAGTAAAAGACTTAAAATTACCCACTGATACATTTAGTACATAAAACATATACATTCTACATATCCCCAGATAGCTTAGATCTGAGTGCACATTATTACCGAATGGCGCTCAGATCACATACATACAATTCAATCGCCATGGAGCCAAAGTCTTTCACATAGTCTTTCGTTACATGAATAGGCTCCATGGCATTACTATCTGGGGTGAGGCTGTTCATACGGTCAAACTACGGAATGAACAGCCAGTCGGTTGCACTACCGAATGCCGAGGTCAGGAGGCTGGCGGCTCAGCGGTGTTCGCGCAATAAAGTGTCCGTTTTCAGTTCCATAGTTTGAGTGCTGAACACCGCTGGCCATTCAGGAGTTAAAATGGCCGCTGCCACGTGTTCGGCAAACCAACAAAGGCCACCCAGCGTTCATCAATTAAGTTGCGGTTAACCACAGCTTCTGGGCGGTCAATTGACGGCACACTCCAGCTCCTAGGTGGTCCCTCGTACGGTAGTTTGTTCGGTAGCTGGAATCTACCGAACACCCCGGCAGAAAGGCACGAACAAGCCTTTCTGCAGGGAAAATAAAAGCTTTAACCTGCAGGGCCATAGTCGCAGGGTAGGAGGCTAGCAACCAGGCTTCTCCAGTTCCCAGTGGCAAGGTTGGTTTCGCCACAGGGGGGTAGGGTTTATATAGGGTCATAACTCCTCCCACAAATTCAGGCCAAATGGCCTTCTAACTTATGCTCGGAATCTCTATTATGCTAATGGAATGTAGAGGGGAAGCAAAGTTGGTTGAGGTGTGCCGAAACCAACGTACGAGTAGGCCTGTAAAAAAAGGGCAAAAAGGAATTCGAAGTAAACACACTTTATTGCAAGTTTAGACAGTGAGATTTCTGAAGGCTTGCCTAAGCTCCCTTTCTGGTCGAGGGATGTAGGAGTTGTATATTGAGGATTTCAAGCATCCTAGTCTCTTAATGATGTGTACCGGAGTGTTAGTGCTTGACACCGATGATGCTGCGCCGATGCGAAACGAGTGACCAGAGAAGGAAGCTGGGTTGTAGCCCAACCTTGAAAGTAGATTTCTGATGTGTGAAATAAATTTAGCTGTGGTGAGTGGGTGTCCTTGGAGTAGAAGTAGAGGAGTGTCTGGTGAGTGCGTGTGGTGAGATAACAGGAGCAAATCTAGAATATGTACTGGGCACCACAGATTCTCGGTAGGAAAAAGGGGAATGAAAGTAGGATAGGCAGAGTGATTGGTTTTTGTAGAAGGTAAGGAAAATATGTAATGGTCGTCTACTTTCTTTAATTGAGAAAGTTTGAGGCATTGGACTGTGTCTGCTTGACGTATTACAGTGAACTCTCTAGGTCTGAGGAAACTGTAGAAAGCCAAAAAGACGGCGGATTTAATGACCAAATTAGTACTATGGTCAAACGGGGATTTGTCCAATAGATTGCTAAGGAGCCTGAACATTGGACCATTTATTGGTAACCTAGTAGTACTAGGAGGAACTGTGACCTTGAAAATACCTTTGAGGATTTTCTTTATGGGGTAGGAAGACAGAAAAGGAGTGTGGTTAGGGAAGGTAGTGAGGATGTGGTTTTGTACTCCGGTAAGGTAGAGTTTGATAGTGTTGCGTGAAAGTTTTAGGTGTAGATGGCAAAAGGAGACAAAAGCCACCATAGTTTTGATGGAAAGATCACCTTGTAAGCAAAACTCGGCGGTGAATTTGTTAAAGATAGTCAGTGCCCGAGCGTAAGAGATAGTGGTGTTGGGACATAGTGCATGGTGCATGAGAGCTTGTGCATGGAGCAACAGCTCGTTTAAACCAGGATTAGTCGGTGGAACAGTGGTGTCCTGGACGGTTGGAGGTGGGCCGGAGGGGAAGCCAGAGACTTGCAATAGAGAGCGTGAAAGAGTGTCAGCAGCTTAGCCGTGGTACAATGGTTGCGAACGTAGGATGTATCTTTAAAGACTAACAAGGCATTCGGCTAAAGGGCCCATGGGCCCCCACCAGTGTCTTAATAAAACAGGGGCCGGCATGCCCTGTTGGGGTCTACAAATTGTTTGGCAGGGGATGGGTAATTCGTGAAGTGAAATGAAATAGCCATAGAGACCAACTGCGCACCCTTGTGGTGTAACTCTTAGCGCGAAGCCAAGGGGCCCCGGTGAGGATCTGGACCCCTCCGCCTCACCCGTACAACCAGGGTGGGGTGAGGACCGATGCATACGTCCCTGATAATGAGTCAGAGTTACTGAGGCAACTGGTAGTTTGTAAGGCTATGGCAAGACCCCAAGTTTGCGAGGGAACAAGTGTTGGCTTGTCGACAGAGGGACCGGGAGAGGAGGGGTAGAATTTGAGGTGTAAGACGTACCTGTATTACTGAAGAAAAACAGGTATAGGCGCTCTCTAAAATTACCAGAGTATAGGGCAGCAGTGAACCAGCAGGACTTCCCAATACCTGCTAATAACCATAAAGTGAAAAAACAAAATGGTAAACCGCGCCTCAGTGGAGTATAGAATAGTAGTTTAAAAAGATGATATATACATAGATACAGGATATTCCAACAATATGATGATAGGTATAAACACTTTGCAGAGCTACTAAGAGCTCTGCTGTATAGCGTCTGGACGGTATGATCCCCGTCTTGGGATATAGTGTTGGAGTATGTTGTCCAAAGCTCCACAGCCGTGCATGAAACAAAACACAGAAAATATCCAATAGTATAGTATGTATTCTACAATAGTGAGTAGAAAGGAGAGGTAAGTATCCTACTTACGATTTCCAGAGCGGTGACTTGCTCTGGTGTTGAAAGCTGATGGTGGTACAATCCCCACCAAAGGATATAAGCAGTATCCGAAGTGCACCAGGAACAAAATAGTGGACCAGGAGACCTGTATTACTGAAGCATGTATTTCTACCCGATGAAATAGTAGAATGTAGGCAAATAAGAACAAGAACTATACGTTGGGTAAGAGAGAGCCCAATGCAGGATCTGGAGGGAGAGACAGGAGATACAAAAGGTCATTAACAAACTTTTATTACATAGAATGCAAGTAAGTAGCCCCCCGTGACAGGTACGCTTGGGATGAGACAAGGTTTGGACGTGGTGTCGACGTATGCTTGTGGACAAGCAGTGTACCACCGTACGTGATGTCGTAACATGCGGGTAACACCTGGTCTAGGTTGTGTGATTGATAAGTGAGGGGAAGGTCGTGAGTCCCGTGTGAGAGCTTTTGGGAAGGACCCGACACCAGATAGTGCTCTGCCGCCCAGTTGGTGGGGAGTGCGGGTAGAACCAACTATTTGTTAGGTGTCAGTTGGGTTGGGCACATTGTCTTGGTGTGGGCTCTGAAGCAGATGAAGCAGATGTGCAACAATCTGCATGCGCTGTTGCTGCATGCACCTGTGTTAATGTTATTGCACACCTGTGCCTTACCCAAGAATATGATGGGTCTGTCCAGCTTGTCTCTCTGGCCGCCTTCCTGTCTTGTGAGTTGGGTGAAGGAGTGGTGGGGTGTGGAGGTGGAAGTGGAAGGGTCTGCGTCTCCAGGGCATAGGTCGGTGGAGTGTGAAGTGGAACCACATAAGGCACAAGATAGGGGCCTCAAACCAGCGAAATGATGGCAAAACAACTCGGTATCTATCTGGCACCAATCAATTCTAATATTGAACTGTGCCAGATGAGTCGCTGCCTTGGCCGAAACCGATCTGTGATAATCATAAAATGAGGACCCTCCGTACTTGATGCCCAAATCAACAACCTTGTGCATGTTTAAATCAAGCTCCTCTCTCCTATGTGGGTACACCGTGCAAATAAAATCTCGATAAGTGCCAAAAGCCATAACAAACTGTGGAATGGTGAGTTTTTTGTTCAAACGTGGATCTCTGGCTTTTAAGACCACTGAAATGTCCCCATAGTTGTAAGCTCTATTCTCCAGGATGTCTTGTGAGGCTTTGAGGAGGGACATTAAATTTACATCCTTTCCATCAAGAATATGTTTCTTGATGAAAGCCGGCACAGAGTGGGCTGGTGAGGCGTGGGCAGTGGGAGTGGTAGTGGCTGGTGGGGAGGTGGAGGGGAGATGAGGGGTATGGCAGTCTGAGCGGTCGAGGTTACCGGAGTCGGGATTGCTGGGGCTGGAAAGTCACCTGGAGTGGCTATGGCTGATTCCACCTTCAGCAACCTGCTGTTTATGGCTTGTGGATTGGCCAGTATAGCAGCCACAGTGTCCTGGGTGGAATCAGAGTAGCCAACTGGAGGCCCCTGGAAACTCGTGCTGGGCCTTGGGTGGTTGGCCTGAGCCGTCAGAAGTTTATAAAGTTCAGCCTTTCTAGCGGTGGCTGGACAGGGGATCCGACTGAGCCTGAGCTCAGCCGATATTTTGGGAATGGTCCAATATCTTAGGGATCTGGAAGTAGAAGGAGTAAGGGATTCCACTGGAGATCCAGGCCTGGCTGGCGTGCTGGGTACATCGTCTGATGAGGGATCGATGGTCGGTTCGTGAGACATTCTGAAAGGAATAATGATATGGATAAGTAGGGTACAGTAGAGGTTGGATGAGACCTCCGGAGAACTGGCCTGCTAGCTAGTGCCGAGGGAAGAATTTACATAGAACCAAGTGACAGGTGAGGCCCTGCTATTGCCAAGTGGCGGTGAGAGGCTCTACCTATGATTTGGCCCAAGGGGGTTTTGTGGCCACCAGAACGAGGTGGCAGGGTGTTAGCCTCTTGGTGACAGTAAGAGATTCAAAAACGTGTGGCTGTGACATGGGAAGCCTTAACTGTAGCCCAAAGAAGAGCGAGCGAGGTGGCTAGCTATGATTTGGCCGTAGGGCAGAACCTCCGTGTATGAGGTGGGGGTGTAGACCTCGCAGACCGCAGAATTATATGGGAAAGCTAGGGCCAGCGCCTGCCCTAAAAGCCAGTTCTCTAACCTGATGGGGGCTTGTCTCTTGAAAAAAGTATGTAACGTATGTAGATACTGACCTTGAGTGTTTGTCCTGTGTATTAAGACAATGCTCAGGGTGACTTCAATATATATGTATAAATATATAAACTGCGAAGAACAGGACCAGTCCAGGAACCTAGAGGTAAAAAAGATGCTAGTAGGCCTGAGATGTGCCACTGGCATGCCAAGTGTAAAAATTTAGAATGTATGGAAAGGAGTGCAACAGCAAAACTGTAGCGTAAGAACCAGTGTAAGCTGAGGGACTTGCACGTTGGTCCAAATATTTAGAGACAAGCCCCTGGGTTCCCACAAAATGTGCTTTACTTGTGAAAGATACTGTCAGGGTACCTGTGGTCTCTACCTCCGAAAGAGGTAGAGACTTAGCTGTTCCTCCATCCAGACGGTCTGATGGCTCCCTTCCCCGCGGTCTATCCGGTCATGCTAGGCCGGCCGCGAGGGAGTGACTGCCTTTTACAGCATCTAGGCAGGAAGTAGTCATCAGGACACTCCCCCGGAACAACCTGTCAGTCAATGGCTGCAGGACCAATCAGGACGCCTTGGAGGCGTGGTTACTGCTCTGAACAGGGTATTTAACAGAGCTTCTTTCATTAGCTCATTGCCCTGTCGTGGTTCTAGCTTGTTCTAGTCACTCAGTGCTTGTGTATTCTATTATCCCTTTTGGTTTTGACCCGGCTTGTTTACCTTACTCTGCTTATCTCTGTTACCCTTGTTTTGGCTTGTCTCTCGCTTACCTGTCTTCTGTTACCCTCGACCTCGGCTTGTCTTTGACCATTCTATACTGTACTACTTACGTTAGTCCGGCCATTCTAAGGTCCGGTATACGTATCTGGCTACTGTTTGTACTCTGCGTGTTGGATCCCTGTCCCGATCCTGACATTACGACAGGGCCAATGGATCCTGCAAGTACAAACAGTCAGCTGGCTGCTCCTGATCCTAGGTTTGAAGCCATGGATCACAGAATGGATCAGATGGCGCTTGCGCTACAGGCTCTATTAGCTTGTGCCAATAACCCACCAGAGGAGATACGTAATACCCCTGTTTCTCCTGTCGGTTCAGGTCTAGAGGTAGCCACAGTGGGTGCTTCTTCTCACATTACCCCCCCAGTACGCTATGGTGGGGCTCCTGAGAAGTGTCGTGGTTTTTTAAACCAAATTAGTATCCACTTTGAATTGCAACCTCGCTCTTATCCTACAGATAGGGCAAAAGTAGGATTTATTATCACCCTACTCATTGAGAAGGCTCTGAGATGGGCCAACCCACTATGGGAGAACGATAATCCATTAGTTTATAACTATAACGCATTTGTAGCTGCTTTTAGAAGAACATTTGACCCTCCAGGTAGAAAGGTTAATGCAGCCAGATTACTGTTGCGCCTGAGACAGGAGAACCAAACACTGGTGGATTATGCACTAGAGTTCAGGTCTCTGGCGGCAGAAATCAAGTGGAATGAGCAGGCGTATATGGATGTATTTTTGAATGGCCTATCTGATGTAATCCTTGATGAGGTTGCTACCAGAGAACTCCCTGAGAATTTAGAGGATTTAATTTCGTTCATCTCTCGTATAGATGAACGTCTAAGAGAGAGACAGAACACTCGAGAGAGGAACCAGAGACCTTCTTTTAGGTTAGCTCCCGCTGTTCCAAGTCCTGACTCCACGATATCTTTGCTTACTGAACCTATGCAGATAGGGTATACCCGCCTCTCTGAGGAGGAAAGACAGCACAGGAGAAGAGAGGGTTTGTGTATGTATTGTGGAGCCAAGGGTCATTTACTCTCGAACTGTTCTAACCGCCCGGGAAACGCTCGCACCTAAGTCTCTCTAGAGGACAGGCCTTGGGTGTTTCTATTTTGTCCTCTACTCCTGATTATAAAGATCACAGGCTTCTGCTACCAGTTTCCTTAACTTGGGGGAAGGAAGTAGTAAGGGCTATGGCATTGATAGATTCCGGTGCTGCTGAGAATTTTATCGACCAAGCCTTTGCTAGTAAGAACAATTTCCCGTCCCAGCTAAGGGAGACACCTTTGGCCGTTGAGGCCATAGATGGTAGACCACTACTAGACCCTGTTATCTTTCGTGAGACCATACCCATTAATTTAAATGTGGGTATCCTACACGTGGAGAATTTATCTCTTCTGCTCATTTCGTCTCCTTCCGTTCCCATAGTTCTGGGGTACCCATGGTTGAAAAAACATAACCCTATTATCGATTGGGAGTTAGGAGAGATACTCTCGTGGGGCCAGGGCTGCCAGGATCGGTGTTTGTGCAAGGTTTCTCCATTAGCTAATATTAACATACCGGAGAATCCTACTCAGTCCACAGAAAGACAAATACCAGACCTTTACCTAGACTTAAGGGCAGTGTTTGACAAGAAGAATGCCGATTCTTTGCCTCCACACAGGTCATTTGACTGTAAGATTAAGCTTCTACCCGGCACTATGCCTCCGAGGGGCCATGTATATCCTTTGTCTGTTCAGGAAAACTCTGTTCTAGAGGAGTATATTCGGGAGAATTTAGAAAAGGGATTCATCAGGAGGTCTTCTTCTCCGGCCGGGGCTGGGTTCTTTTTCATTAAGAAGAAGGATGGCACGCTGAGACCATGTATCGATTACCGAGGCTTGAATAAAATAACTGTCAGAAATGCCTATCCTATCCCACTGATTGCCGAGTTATTTGATCGTCTTAAGGGCTCCAAAATCTTCACCAAGTTAGATCTCAGAGGGGCTTACAATTTGGTGAGAATCCAGCAAGGTCACGAGTGGATGACGGCATTCAATACCCGGTATGGCCATTACGAATACACTGTTATGCCATTTGGACTATGCAATGCTCCTGCAGTATTTCAAGATTTGATTAATGAGGTACTTAGGGAGTTTCAGCATGATTGTGTTATTGTTTACCTGGACGACATACTAATACACTCTAAGGAGATTGAGACTCACCATAGACAGGTCAGAAAGGTATTACACAAGCTGCTGCAACATGGTCTATATTGCAAATTGGAGAAGTGCAGTTTTGATCAGTCTCAGGTAGACTTTCTTGGATACGTGATTTCTGGGGAGGGTTTTAAAATGGATCCTGTAAAACTCCAATCTATTTTAGACTGGCCCTTGCCCAAAGGACTCAAGGCTATCCAAAGGTTTATTGGTTTTTCCAACTACTATAGGCGCTTCATTAAAGGATACTCCTCTATCATTGCGCCTATTACCAATATGACCAAACAAGGGGCTGATACTAAGTTCTGGTCTAAGGAAGCTCTGGGTGCTTTCAAGACTCTCAAGGAACTTTTTGCCTCGGCTCCCATTCTAGTCCATCCTGATACGACTCTGCCTTTCTTGCTCGAGGTCGATGCTTCTGAGACAGCAGTTGGGGCTGTTCTGTCTCAAAGGTTAGGGGTGGATAAACCGTTACACCCTTGTGGTTTCTTCTCTAAGAAATTTTCTGGGCCTGAGAGCAGATATGACATCGGGGAGAGGGAACTGTTAGCAGTCATTAAAGCCTTAAAGGAGTGGAGACATTTGTTGGAGGGGACCCTACACCCTATTACGATTTTGACGGACCACAAAAACTTGTCCTATATTGGGGAGGCTAAGCGCTTATCCTCTAGACAAGCTCGTTGGTCCTTATTCCTGACTCACTTCAATTATGTACTGACTTACAGACCTGGTTCTAAAAACTCTAAAGCCGATGCATTATCTCGCCAATATGAACCTTCTACTGTACCTGAACCAGTTCTTTCTTCTATAGTTCCGAAATGCAATATCATTGCTAATACGAATCTCAGGATTCATTCTCCATTACTGGCCGAGATCATTAAGTTGCAACATTTAGCACCTAAACAGACTCCTGCGGGCCGTCATTTCGTTCCTCCTGCTCTTCAACTGGAACTTTTACAGTGTTTACATAATAGCAAGATGGCGGGACATCCTGGTATTCGCAAAACTTACGCGTTGATCTCTAAGGACTTCTGGTGGCCTGCTTTACGGAGGGATATTGAGGAGTTCATCGCTGCATGTGAAGTTTGTACTAAAACCAAACAACCCCATACGCTTCCATGTGGATTCCTGCAACCCTTGGAGGTTCCAGAAAAACCATGGTCCTGTTTGGCCATGGACTTTATTGTCGATCTACCTATCTCTAAAAGACAGACTGTTATCCTCACCGTGGTTGACAGGTTTACTAAGATGGCACACTTCATTCCCCTGCCTAAACTCCCGTCTTCTCCCGAATTGGCAGAGATATTCGCTAAGGAGATTTTTCGCCTACATGGGATACCCTCCCAAATTGTATCGGACAGAGGCTCCCAATTTGTTTCCCGCTTTTGGAGGTCCTTCTGCTCTCAACTTGGTATTAAATTAAACTTTTCTTCTGCCTATCATCCTCAGTCTAACGGAGCTGCTGAACGTACCAACCAGAAAATTGAACAATATTTACGATGCTTTGTTTCTGAACACCAGGATGATTGGGTCGGTTTGATTCCTTGGGCGGAGTTTGCACACAACAATCTCGTTTGCGATTCTACTCATTCAAGCCCCTTCTTCATGAATTATGGTTTTCATCCGTCTATTCTTCCTTCGGATTCCCCTTCCCAGGGGGTGCCGTCGGTTGATGTTCATGTTGCCAATTTGAGGAATTTGTGGGATCAAACTCGACAAATCCTTGTGCACAACTCTATGTTGGTCAAGAAACACGCTGATAAACGTAGAAGGGCGGCTCCGGTCTTTGTTCCAGGTGATAGGGTATGGCTGAGCATGAGGAACATCCGTTTAAAAGTGCCCTCCATGAAGTTCGCTCCTCGTTATATTGGACCCTACAGGGTGCTGACCCGTATCAATCCAGTTGCGTATCGTTTAGCTCTTCCTAATACCTTACGCATCCCGAACTCGTTTCACGTTTCATTACTGAAACCACTCATATGTAACAAATTTTCCTCCACAATAGCCCCTCCTCGCCCCGTTCAGGTGGAGGGTCAGGAGGAGTATGAGGTTAACTCTATTATTGATTCTCGAATCTCCCGGGGGAGAGTACAATATCTGGTTGATTGGAAGGGATATGGTCCTGAGGAGGATGTTCATGCTCCCCGTCTCCGCAGGGCGTATCACTCTCGCTTCCCATCTCGTCCCGGTTCATTCCGCCCGGTGGGCGTATCTGAGAGGGGGGGTACTGTCAGGGTACCTGTGGTCTCTACCTCCGAAAGAGGTAGAGACTTAGCTGTTCCTCCATCCAGACGGTCTGATGGCTCCCTTCCCCGCGGTCTATCCGGTCATGCTAGGCCGGCCGCGAGGGAGTGACTGCCTTTTACAGCATCTAGGCAGGAAGTAGTCATCAGGACACTCCCCCGGAACAACCTGTCAGTCAATGGCTGCAGGACCAATCAGGACGCCTTGGAGGCGTGGTTACTGCTCTGAACAGGGTATTTAACAGAGCTTCTTTCATTAGCTCATTGCCCTGTCGTGGTTCTAGCTTGTTCTAGTCACTCAGTGCTTGTGTATTCTATTATCCCTTTTGGTTTTGACCCGGCTTGTTTACCTTACTCTGCTTATCTCTGTTACCCTTGTTTTGGCTTGTCTCTCGCTTACCTGTCTTCTGTTACCCTCGACCTCGGCTTGTCTTTGACCATTCTATACTGTACTACTTACGTTAGTCCGGCCATTCTAAGGTCCGGTATACGTATCTGGCTACTGTTTGTACTCTGCGTGTTGGATCCCTGTCCCGATCCTGACAGATACAAAGGCAAAGTGAGGCCTTAGAAGGAACGTAATCGCAGTGAGTGAGATTAATGATACCTGATACTGAAACGTCTGGGACCAGGTAGCCTGCTGGTTTGTTGACGTAGTGAATCTGTGAAATGGTGCAGGTCTAAGCAATGATATGTAGAAATGCTAAACACATTTTTAACATGTTAATTCAATTGATACATGGATGGTGAGGCATCTTTAGACCTGGTGTGTTTGAAATTTGAACCCATTTTGGGAGGTGGGAGGGGAATAGTAAAAAAGGCCTTGGAGGATGAATGAGGCCTCAGGAGAAACATAAAAATGTTAACCTTTTTTACCTGATACCGTGAGACGGGATACTGGAACCACCTCCTGGAGTTTTCTTGAAGAAGAGTAGTAGAACCTAAAACACGTTCATTATTTAAAATAAGGAAACGGAGCATAGTGTTTTTAATATAAACAGAGATTTTTAGAAATAAGAGCTAATGACCAATTTGAGCGTGGAGCTGCATAAATTAAACAGGTTTGATGGCTCGGCCTATTGACATAAAAAGCGTAAAGGGGACTACTGTGCCTTTAAGATAATGCCCCTGGGAATTAATGTATAATAAATGTGACTCTGGGTGGTGAATAGTGCCAGTCTGATTTAAGGAAAACGTACGGAGAACCGTGTACATATGTGTTTTAAAAGGAACAAATTGAGGGACATACTTAAACTATACAAATAACTGCATAAACCTCCTACATTCGGTTAACGAATGTGCAAGAGGGATATAACAGAACCATATGTGATAGCTTAGGAGAACACGAGAACCTAGTAAACCAGCCGTTCGTATGTGTTTCGGCAAACGAACGTGTGTAAGAAACAGGCGAACGTAGGTGAGTATAAGCGGTCGTTATTTTATATTAACGAAAGAAAAACGAACGAGTGTGTACTCTGCTGTTGGCTAATAGCGGCACGAACGCAGAAGTATACGAACAGCGGAATTACACGAACGGGTAAGTAATATAGGGAGCCTACCCCCGCGTTTTTAGGACTGAACGTGGGAAATAGCCAAACGCTATGTCCCACGTTGATGCTTACGTGTGCGTGCCGGTCCCGTGACCGGAAGCCAGAAAAGCCGGCAAAGGTAAGTAGGGGGGTAGGGTTTATATTGGGTCATAACTCCTCCCACAAATTTAGGTCAAATGGCCTTCCAACATATATATATAAACATGGTCTTTGAAAAAGACCCGCTAGGGTCGAAACGTTGATTCCATTTGCTGCATGTTTGATGATTGAATAAACCACATTGCACTTATTAAAAGACCTGCGTGTGCATCCTGACTTTCTCCTGTTTATATATTGGACGCATTTGGATTGCACCCAGGCTATCGTACCTCAAATTCTGGTAAGGCGAGTGCCAAGCTATCTTCTATTTTATATATATATACATTTATATTATTGGTATGTTTATTTTTCTGCTTACTGGTACACACACACAATCTTAGTACAAACCCTGGCACAAGGTTACTGCAGACAAACTCATTGGTATACAAACTTATTACAGACAAGCTTACTGTCACACACACACACACACTCACTGTCACACACATGCTCCCTACAGACAAGCTCACTGACACACACACATGCTCACTACAGAAAAGCTCACTGACACACACATGATCACTACAGACAAGCTCATTGACACACATACATGTGCTTACTATAGACAAGCTCACTGACACACATGCTCACTACAGAAACGCTCACTGACACACACATGGTCACTACAAACTGACTGAAACACACATGCTCACTACAGACAAACTCACTGACACACACACACACAGGCTCACTATAGAAAAGCTCACCAACACACACAAGCTCACTACAGACACACTCACTGACACACACATGCTTACTACAGAAAAGCTAGCTGACACACACAAGCTTGCTTACACATAAGCTTACTGACACACATATGCTCACTACAGAAAAGCTCACTCACACACACACACTTTGTAGCCATCCCCCTGGTAACCTGCCGCTAATCATTTAATGTATGCAGAGACCCATTCTCCCCCCTCCCCCCCCCCCCTCAGTAACTGGACGACACACAATCCTGGAGGTACAACACAATTTTATTGTGCCACACTCAGCTTTTATGCGTAATCCCGTGCAAAGGGTTGACCACACACATACAAGGACACACCCCAAGATCGTCTCCCTCCCTGGGGTCCAAGCATGGGAAGGGACTCCGCTCCCTTTTGTCCCCAAAGCCCACTGTGATGAACTGGACCTCATCACGGGTTCTTGGTGGGGCATACTTACCAGCATCTTACCCTGTGACTATGGCCTCTGTGTTAAATCTTGATGAGAATACTGTGTGTGCCTTTTTTGGACTTATGTGGCCACACTTCGAACTCTTGAAGCGGCGCTTCGAATTACCGAACAACCTCATGAACCAGAAACCACCCTGTAGCTTGTTAACACCCATTAACAACTTGCAACGTTTCTCACCGCAGTGTTCTAATTGTTCATCTGGGTGGCCGCAATTCCTATGGACAACCATGATGTGGCGGCCATCTTGTTCGCATGAATGCAGGCTGCAGTGTTTGGGGATGAATCTCATTGAACTAAAATCGGATACAGAAACTCCCGAACACCGCTAGACTTCCATCATCGCCTTCGTTCGATTCTATTCAACTTAGAAAGGCACTGTTCGGTGAGATCATTTTTATTTTTTGCAAACTACTGAACTAGAATGACCACAAGCCCTGATTCTCTGGAACTGTTTTGTGCATGGGACCATGCCTACGGTCGGTTAAATAAATAACTTCCATAGAATTTCTGAACCCCTGAACTGATCTGGGTGGTTTTTGGATATGTTGGTCACCCAGATATGGGCTATATGGGGATATTGTGTGTTTTGGGGTACTTTTTGGATTTTTTAGAAATATGTGTTTTTTCTGCCTGGAGATAATTGAGTTGAAACAATATCTAACTCAATTATCTCCCAGGCAGAGGGGAGGGAATTTTATGTTTGTTATAGGAGTGTCATGCATTTAATCACTGTTCTTATTGGTCTGTGTCTTTGTTTTGGAGTCCCCAACAAGGTCCATGTGGGCGTACCCCTTGCATGGAGACTGTCATAAAAGGCCACTGTGGCTCCATTAAAATTGAGTCCTGCTTTACCCTCAATATAGAGCCTCGCCTCATGTTTGTAGGGACCTGCTATACAAGCTATATCACTAGCTCTTATAAGAGCTTTACAGCTATACTCTCTGGAGTAGGAGAGGTTCACCCACTGGAAGCTGGATCCTGGTCTTGGGTCCAGGGTGGTTGGAGGAAGGCAAGACCCCAGCCAAGCTACATCGGGTAAGGGGCTACAGTGCTGATGGCATCTGGTGGAGTGCTTGGAGTCTTCGGTGAACACTAGAAGCAACGTTTGGTGGAGGCATCCGGTTCGGGGGGCCAGACGGTCCGTCACACCCACCACTAAATCCTTAGGATTCCCCACACCAACCGCCAGGGGGTCTTCTTCCCAAGAGCCTCTGTGCCTGAGAGTCTAGGCGTGGGAAGAAGGGACTGTGACAAAGCTGCCATTTGCCACTGGGCATTGGAGAGGACTGATTGCTAGCCTCCTGCCCTGCGACTATGGCCCTGGGATGTATTGCCCTTTTAAGAACTGTATTTGGGCATAATGGATTTTTATAATGCTGTTCCTGGCCCTTTAAGTACTTTGGAACAGTGTTGCAACTTTTAAACTGGCACTTCGGATGCAGTCGAAGTGCCGAAGTCGTTGAAGTGCCGAAGTCGTCGAAGTGGCCGCCATTCAACAAACGAACACGTGGCGGCTGCCATTTTAACTTATTCGAAGGCGGTCAGCGGTGTGTGCAGCCAAATCTATGGAACTGTTTTCGGCTACCCAATTGCACGAACACCGCTGACCCGTACCTTCTTCGACACCGCGGCTGGAGACTAAGTCCCGTTCGAAGAATCGAACGCTCGTTCGAATGGGACTTAGTCATTTTCTCGGTGTAAAATAGACCGACCGCACTGTCCCTGTCAACTGTTTGGGGTATGAAAATGTGCTTATGGTCGGTCAAAAGTGACTTATACATATCTCCCGAACGGCTGAACGGATTCGAATGATTTTTGGGTATGTTTGTATTTGGAATGTGCTGATTAATAATATGTAATTATTAATATTGGATGTATGGTTTTAGAGTTATGAAAGTTGGGTAAAAAGTATGTTTAAACTCCGGGGGCGGGGCCCAACCATCATGGCGACCAGACGTGCATTCCGAGAGCTCCCGCTCAAATCAGGCAAAATAAGCGACATAAGGCTGCATCCAAAAAGACAAACAGCGGTACTGTTTAATCGCCATCACCTCGCAACAGAGGGCATGCAGTGGGACGATGTGAGACCCGCTCGAAACCCGCAGACACCGGGACAGACAGTGCGGCCTAGCACACAACGGGCGGGGGGGGCGGCCGCTCTCCCAACCCGGAGGCACTCTGCAACGCACAACGCGAGCAAGCCCCGTCACCCCCCCCTTTGGACCGGTGGGGGAGATCCCGGTCCACCAAGCGGAGGCTACCCCAGGCGGGTTGAAGCAACACAGACCGCCTCGGGGGTAACGAGGGAGTGCAAAGCTACAACCAAGATGGCCGACGCTGCGGAGGCAGAACGCCCCACTGAGGCTGCATATGACATCCAAGCCAGGCTGAACCAGCACTTTGAGAGGTTCTGGAGAGAGCTGGAGCGCAGGCTACATCGACAAGCCCCACTACACAAAGCTAACCCTCCAGGGCAGAAACAGCGACTACACAGCCGACCAAAGGCTCCACGCCCAGCGGGCCGACTGGCTCCACGAAGACGGAAGAGGCAAAAAACGCGGTCTATGCACCGACCAAACCAGCCACCGGGTTACCCACACACGTGGCCCAAACAAGCCATTACAAGCGAGCTACATGGAAAGACCTGCCAGCAACCTCCCGGTTCTCCACACACACGGAGACGCATCCTTGGGCACAGCCTGCAACCCACGATACCCACTACACAACAACGACGCCACCAACACGCAGCAGGGTCCCGATACTCCGTACAGACATCAGGAGGCAAAATGACCAGTGAGGCAAAAGTGCGGGACTATGCGGGAGACTGGGTCTGGTGGGGTTGCTTTGTGGAGACCCAGTTCCTTGCTAAACCTCTGGACAGGCTACGCAGACCAGTAGGCATTGGGTAATCACCCCCCTTAATGTAGGCCTTACTCTTATTAGACCGCCTGGCGGCCTAGCCCGCACAGAGTAACTTCCCCAGTACCCCTTTTCAATCATTAATGCTCCAGAGCGACATTTCATTACTGTCTCCTAAAATGTTAAGCTATATGTCAGTTCTGACAGACCAGCTCAGACTGTATATTTCTATTTCTCTTCCTGTTTATTTACGTCTCATCCATGTGTTACAGTTAGACCTAGCCAGGATGAAACAGTTCAGATGTTATTTCATGGTATTCACTATAACTTTAGCGAGGATATACTCCGTTATCACTGTTGTCGTCAGCTACCTTTTCATAAGCAGAATATGTCTGAGCATGTTTCTACTAATGTGCCTTATCTACTCACTATATCTATTATGTTACTTTAAATACTTGATGCAGTTAAGCTTGTTACCTCACTATTTTATCATATGTCAGTAAGCCAATCAACCTATACTCAAATAACCTTATTGTTTTTTCTGTTCTTTCTTTTCTTTGTGAAGCGTTTTTTCTTTCTACTACGCCTAGATTTTAGGTTTACCAAGCATGCACTCTCTAAGCAAGCTTAATCACAATGATTAGATTTGTTCTCATCTTATATGACATAAGCTAACACTATCTAAATACCGAACGCACAGTCACTTCTTGGACCCAGCTTAAACTAACCAAGCTATAGACACAAACTAATGTTCTAACTTGTTATTATATAATAAAAATGTGCCTGTTTTTTCTGTGCCCCGCATGTTGCGCGTGGGAATAGTAGGAGGACTGCTTTTGGGGCACCTCTTACCTGCATGTGTACTATTTCAGCACAACAAAAATAAAGAATTTAAAAAAAAAAAAAAAGTATGTTTAAACTGTACGGATAATTGGGTTACCTCTCAGGCTAAGGGGAGGAGATGTGTGGGATGTAACCATTGTGTGATTGGTTAATGTATAATTGTCTGTGGGCGTCTCCCTTGCAGGGGAGAATTGCATAAAAGCAGAGTGTGTGCCATTAAACCTGAGTTCTTCTTGACCCTCAACACGTAGTCTTGTCTCGTGATTGGAGGGGACAGCTATATTCACACTGGGGATTGCTATGCGCTGCATACTCCCTTGAGCTTTAATCACTTAGCTCGCTCCTGTTATGCTCTCCTTGGAGGAGAGGTCTTCCCCACGCGGTCCTGGATGCTGATGGTTCATACAGGGTGGAAGGAAGACGGCGAGCCTCCAGTTAAGCTACGGCGGTTGTGGAGTCTGCGGTGGTTGTGGTGTCTGCTGCAGTGCTTGGAGTCCTCAGGAAGCACTAGGAGCATCCGTCAATGGAAGGTGTCCGTTACAGGGACTGTCCCTTTGTCTCCCAGGCACAGAAAAGCCCGCCCGCAGGAAAAGAGCTAGTCTTTTTGTCCCTCAGGCTCGCAAACTCGCCAGTGCTCCAAAAGTGGCCACACTAACCTCAAGGACCCTCGCCTCGGTCCCTCAATCAACCAGTCTACATTCGCGAGGTCCTGGTGTGAAACCCAGACAAGGGAAGCGTCTCCTTCTATGTATGAATGCTCCCCCTGGCCGGCGTTCGTCTATACGAACGGGGCCACCGAGGGGAGGACTCATTAATTACTTCCCTTGTGGTTTCACACTTATGTTGCGAGTGTGAATGCTCTGATTAATTGGTGTGAACGTTCTAATGGGGCAACAGGAAGGCCCTCGTTTGGAAGTTAAATGAATTCCCTTCGCGGAAATACTACCGAACAGGGAGCGGGCACAACTGGCTACTGCCTCAACCTTGGCCAGCTCGGGCTTCAGTGACCCGCACACTACCTGGTGTCCTAGATACTGCACTTCTGCCATACCTAGGTGGCATTTACAGGGTTTTAGGGTTAATCCCGCCTCCTTAATCCTATCAAGGATAGCTCCTACATGTGTCAGATGCTCCTCTCAAGTGTCGCTGTATATGGCGATGTCATCCAGGTATGCGCCTGGAGGCCATCCAATAGCCAGTTCACCATTCTCTAGAAAGTGGCTGGGGCATTCTTCATCCCAAATGGCATTACCTTAAATTGATACAGACCAAATGGGGTGACGAAGACCGACTTGGGGACAGCATCTGCCACTACGGGAATCTGCCAGCACCCCTTGCACAGGTCTATTGTAGTGAGTTACTGGCCCCCGAGCCATCGTGTCCAGCAGCTCATCTATACGGGGCATGGGGTACGCATCCGATACCATCTTGTCGTTGAGCCTCCTGTTGTCTACACAGAACCTTGTGGTTTCGTCTTGCTTTGGTACCAGGACTACTGGGGAGGCCCAAGGACTCTTGGACGGCTTGATGACCCCTAGCTGGAGAGTCTCTTTGATCTCCTGATGCATACTCTCCTGCACCGCCTCGGGCATCCAGTAGGGTGTCTTCCTCAGAGGTGGCTGGTTGCGGGTCTCTACCCGGTGGGTGGTTAGGGAGGTATACCTGGGCAAGTTAGAACGTTTCCCTCCTTGCAGACAGCATCAGCTGTGTCTGTCTGTGTGATCTTCCTCGGTTAATTGGTCCCCCAAGTGGACCTCATCTATGGACTCTGCCTGAGCTCCATCCCCCAGGAGATCTGGCAGGGGAAGATTATCAAAATTTTCTGAGACTGGCGCACAGATGGTGGCTACATCCTCTGTCCATTCGTGGTAGGGCTTCAGCATTTTAACATGTAACAGGCGTCGAAACCCGGAACCCGAGCAAAGGTCGATCACATAGGTAGTGTCACACTTTTGTTCCACTACCTGGTATGGGCAATCCCAGGCAGCCTGTAGCCTGTCGTGTCGGACAGGTTTCAAGACTAAAGCCTTTTAAATTACTTGAAAGATACGGCTTCTGGCTCCCCAATCATACCAGGTGCGCTGGCGCCTCTGTGCCGCCATGGGGTCCCCACTCACCAGGTGAGTGAGTTACTTCAGCCGGTCCCGAAACTCGAGCACATGATGCGGGCTGGCTGTCGGGTCATCACCGGGTCCATTTCTTCCAGAGCCCAGGGGGGTCACGTAGGTGGAAATGAGGTGGCCCAGGTCTTTGCCGAGTAGCACTTCCACTGTTAGCTGGTTCATGAGCCAAACTTCCACTCATTGGGCTCCAGTGCCCCAGTCGAGGTGGATGTGGTCACTGGGTAGATGGTGGATGGACCCCTCTGCTACCCAGACGGTGATTGAACCCTCGGTTTTCTCCTCTTTGGTAACCAGCTGGGGTTGAACCAGGGTTAATGTGGCTCCGGTGTCTCACAGCCCTTGGACAGTGTGCCCGTTTAACCGGACCGGCTGCCTGTGGTGGTCCCGGTTGTCGGTGGCAGCCTGGATGGGGTTTACTTCATGCACGAAGGTCCTGGTATCCTCGTGTGGATTCTGACGTTTAGTGGGAGCAGCCTTGTAGCAGAGGGCTGCTGCTCGTGGGGCCGGAGGGGCGATGGAGCTCACCCACTGTGAACTGGGGACAACTTTGTTTCACGTGACTGGGTTGGTGGCAATGAAAGTATCGCTGATACACCCGGGCAGTGCCCGCTGAGGGGGGGTTTGAACCAGGGAGCCTTGGACCGGGATGGTTGTGGCGGAGGAAGGTGGTGGAAAGAGTCTTGGGGGGGTCGGTAGCTGGGAGAGGCCGTGGGACGTTGGGGCCTCTGGGTATCGGCATATTTGTCGGCCCACCAGGCTGCTTCGGTTAAGGTCTTGGGTTGCCTGTCTCTCACCCATTCCTTCACTTCGGTTGGGAGCCCATTGTAGAAGTGCTCCAGCATGAAAAGCTGGAGGATCTTTTGCGGAGACTTTGCCTGCTGCAAGTTCATCCATTTGTTGGTGGCTCGGGTGATGCAACAGGCCCACTCTGCATGGGAGTCCTTCTTGCCTTTCTTCGTCTCCCTGAACTTCCTGCGGTATGCCTCTGTGGTTATGGCATATCGAGCTAGCAGGACTTGTTTTACAAAGTCGTACTCCTGGACCCGGTCTGCAGGTAAGTCCCGGTAAGCCTCCACTGCCTTTCCTGCTAGCTTCCGGGCTAGGATGGTGGTCCAGTCTGCGGGGCCGACCTCTTGTAGTATGCACTGGCACTCGATGTCCTTTAGAAAGTCGTCAATGCCCTCCTCTGCTTCTTTGAATTCGTTGAATGGTATTTTATGTCTTGTTGCGCGGTTCGCTGTATTCCCTTGGGCCCCCATTCTTCTGAGCCAAGACATAGGCTTGGACCTCGGAGAAGATCTTGGTCATGGTTTCCTTGGAGGAGGTATCCTTGCAGTACGTCAGGCGTCGGGTCACTTCCTTGTGAATGGAATTTATTTCATCCTCTGATTGGGGTACAGCTGCCCCACTGCATTGCCGGTCGTCCTCCATGAGGGTGGCAATCAGCTCAACCTTGATAAAAGTGCCGGCTGATTGCCCTCTGGCTTCCAACAAATCTTGTAATGTTGGCCTTTTTAAATTCGTTTAGTCCATGGGTCTGTTCGGCTCACGAACACTGGTTCCGTAAGGCTGGGAAGTGTGATCCTGCCACTTGTCACCAGTTGTAGAGGACCCCCTGGTATCCCGACTAGTTACTTCCTCTAACTCCCTTCCTTTAGCCAGTCAGGAATCATTTACAGTATGCAGAGACCCATTTCCCCCCCCCAGGAACTGGACGAAACACAGTACTGGAGATACAACATGATTTTATTGTGCCACACTCGGCTTTTTTGCATAACTCCGTGCAAGGGGTTGACCACACACACAAACAGCGCGGGAAGAGACTCCTTTCCCTTTGTTACCAAAGCCCGCCACTAAATTCCCAGGGTTCCCCACACTGACTGCTAGGGGTCTTCTTCCCAAGAGCCTCTGTGCCTGGGAGTGTAGGCGTGGGAAAAAGGGACTGTCCCTTTGTCTCCCAGGCACAGAAAAGCCCCCTCCCCCATGGAAAAAGAGCTAGTCCCTTTGTTCCTCAGGCTCATGAGAGCCCGCCAAATTAGCCAGTGCCCCAAAAATGCCCACACCAACACCAGGGACCCTCTCCTTGGTCCCTCGATCATCCAGTCTCCGTTCGTGTGATCCTAGTGTGAAACCCAGACAAGGGAAGTGTCTCCTTTCAGGGTATGAATGCTTACCCTGGCCGCCGTTCGTTTATACAAATGGCAGCCACCCATGGAAGCACTCATTAATTACTTCCCTAGCGAGTTGCGGTTTGACACACGAGGTGGGAAAATTATAACCTAACATTCTAAATGAGGTATTGGGGTGGTTCCCATTCGGGAGATGAATGAATTCCCTTTGTGGAAATACTCCCGAACAGGGAGCGGGCACAATAAACGAACACATAGGGGAAATACATGTACATGAGGGGGAAAACCCACGAACAGGCAGCGGTTCTGCCACACACATGCTCACCGCAGAAAAGCTCACTGACACACATGCTCACAACAGACAAACTCATCGACACACACAAGCTCACTACAGACAAGCTCATTGATTGTCAGGGTACCTGAAGCCTCTACCTCTAAGAGAGGTAGAGACTTAGAAGTTTATCCGTCCGGACGGCATGTCTCCTCGGTTCCTCGCGGTTCACCCGGTCTTGCAAACGCCGGCCGCGAGGGATCCACTTCCTTTTATAGCAGGAAGCCCAGAGGCCGACGTCATGACGCCAACCCGGAACGCCCTGTCACTCAAATCTGTGGAGACGAATCAGGACTCGCCGGAGGCGTGTCTTCTCTCCCTAACCAGCATACTTAACAGTGGCTCTCTCATTTACTCATTGCCCTGTCGTGGTTCTAGTCTGCCTAGTCATACAGTGCTCTGATATTCTCTTGCCTTTTGGTTCTGACCCGGTTTTGGTATTTACTCTCCTGTCCTTCTGTTATCCTTGATCCGGCTTGTCTCTCGCTTACCTGTCTTCTCGTTCCCTCGACCTCGGCTTGTCTCTGACCATTCTATTGTAGTTTTACGTTAAGTCCGGCCATTCTAAGGACCGGTATACGTATCTGCTACTCTTTGTACTCTGCGTGTTGGATCCCTGACCCGATCCTGACATTACGACAGGGCCATGGATCCTGCAGGTACAAATTGTCAGCTTGGTTCTCCTGATCCTAGGTTTGACGCCATGGATCATAGGATGGATCAGATGGCTCTAGCACTACAGGCGCTGCTATCACGTCCTATTAATCCACTGTAACGAGTATATACCCCTACACGCAGGATCCAGCCTAACAGAAGACAGTACAGAGGAGAGATACGTCTACCGGACCTTAGAGTGGCCGGACTCGACGTAATAGGATAAGACAGAGTCAGGAACGATCCGAGGTCAAGGGCACAAAGAGACAGCGTAAACGAAAACTAGCCGGGGACTGGTACACAGGAATCAGCAAGCCGGCAAACAGTACAGAATAGGATAAAGCGAAAACGAAGTCAGAATACAAAGCCAAGGTCAAATACGGAGAAACACAACTGAACACAACAAGCACTAAAGGGAACTGTAGCAGAAACCACGATAGGGCAACGAACTAAGGGAAAAGGGTAAGTATAAGTAGCCTTCAAACTAATGTGATTGGCTCCTGTCACTTCCACTCCCCCAACAGGTAAGTGTATGGGGTGATTGGCATGACAGGAGCCAATGGGAGCCTTTTTGCAATTTAGGCTCCCACTGTCTCTTTAAGAGCGCGCCCGAGATTCGCGGCGCGCTCTTAGCTGCAGGCGGGACACGTGACCGCTTCTCGCGGTCACTGCCCGCCTTCCTGTCTGAACAGTCGGACGAGCCGCGCGCGGCTCGTGCAGCCGCAGGACCGCGCGCGGCTTGAAGAGAGGACCGCGTCCGGCCCCTGGATAAGGTAAGTACCGCTACAGTACCCCCCCCTGAGGACACGCCCTCCGGGCGGGCAGGACCAGGCCTGGCAGGAAAACGCGAATGGAAAGAACGTACAAGGCGGGGAGCATGAACAGCATCCGCAGAAATCCAACTGCGCTCCTCAGGCCCATAACCCTTCCAATGTACCAAGTACTGAAGCCGACCCCTAAGAAAACGAGAGTCAATAACAGCAGATACTTCGAACTCCTCATGACCCTCCACAGAGACAGGAGGGGGAGGGGGAGTATGCCGGGTATAGCGGTTGCGTACGTAAGGCTTCAACAAAGAGGTGTGAAATACATTGGGTATACGCAGATTCTTAGGCAGACCCAAGGCATAAGAAACGGGATTAACCTTATGTATAATGCGATAAGGACCAATGAAGCGGGGAGCCAATTTCATAGAAGGCACCCGGAGGCGAATATTCCGTGTGGAAAGCAAAACCCTGTCCCCCACAACATAGGAAGGAGCCGCTCTGCGATGCTTGTCAGCCTGAGCCTTCTGGCGGGCAGCAGAGTCCACCAAAGAACGCTGAACCTGCTCCCAAGTATTACGCAAACCAGCCAAATGCTCATCCAGAACTGGCATGCCCTGAGAGGAGAATGCAGCCGGAAGAACAACGGGATGCTGGCCATAGACAACGTAAAAAGGGCTTTTGCCGGAAGAATCATGAGTGGCATTATTCCGAGCAAATTCAGCCCAAGGAAGCAGGTCAGACCAATTGTCCTGATGGTGAGACACAAAACAACGGAGGTACTGCTCAAGAGACTGGTTGGCACGTTCAGCAGCTCCATTAGACTGGGGATGGTAAGCGGAAGAAAATGAGAGGGAAATACCCATCTCCGAACAAAAGGCTTTCCAGAACCTGGAAATAAATTGGCTACCCCTATCGGATACAATAGATAAGGGAATACCATGTAATCGAAACACTTATCTAGCGAAGATAAGAGCCAATTCCTTGGAAGTGGGCAACTTGCGAAGAGACACAAAGTGAGCCATTTTGGAAAACCGATCTACTATCATTAGGATGACTGTGTTACCATTCGAAGGGGGTAATTCAACAATAAAATCCATTGATAGATTAGACCAAGGTCTCTCGGGAACGGGCAACGGATGCAACAGCCCACAAGGAACTCTACGAGAGGTTTTCATACATGCACAAGTAGTACAAGCACTTATATAGTCAGTAACATCCTTACGTAAGGTATCCCACCAGAAATACCGAGAAACGGCTGACACTGTTTTGGAAATACCAGGATGTCCAGCAGTCTTAGTATCGTGATAAAGTGACAGAATATCCCGTCTCTCGGGAATGTCAACGAACAATTTATCATTAGGCCTCTCGCTGGGTGCCATGCCTTGTTTCGCTTGTATGGCCTGCAAGAGGGACGAGGAAATAGACAATATAGTAGTTGCTATTATCCTGTCTGGGGGAATGACAGGAGTGACATCAATCTCCTGTTTGTCAATAGTCTCGAATTGTCTGGACAGAGCGTCCGCTTTGGTGTTCCGGTCACCTGGCCTATAGGTGATTATATAATTAAAATGAGACAAGAACAGTGACCACCTAGCCTGCCTTGAAGACAATCTTTTAGCTTCGCTAAGGTAGGATAGGTTCTTATGATCTGTAAATATGAGAATAGGATCCTTAGTTCCTTCTAGCAAATGTCTCCATTCTTTGAGTGCTAAAATGATAGCAAGGAGTTCGCGATTACCCACATCATAATTCCTCTCTGCCTTGGCCATTTGTTTAGAAAAGAAGCCACAAGGATGCAATGGCTTGTCAGGAGACTCTCTTTGGGATAAGACAGCACCTACCCCTATATCGGAAGCATCAACCTCAAGTATATATGGCAATGAGGGGACAGGATGCTGTAAAATAGGGGCAGAGGCGAACGTAGTTTTAAGAAAGTCAAAAGCCTGAAGTGCCTCAGTAGACCAGACACGTGTATTGCCATCCTTTTTAGTCATACGAGTTATAGGCGCTACTATAGACGAAAAACCTTTGATAAAACGTCTATAATAATTAGAGAAACCCAGAAAACGTTGGATGGCTTTCAGACCTTGCGGCAGAGGCCATTCTATGACTGCAGCGAGCTTCTGGGGATCCATCCGAAAACCCTCGGCGGAAATCAAATACCCTAAAAACTGGACCTCGGACTGGTCGAATAGACATTTTTCTAATTTGCAATAAAGACCATTAGCAAGAAGGGTCTTCAGAACTGTTGTAACATGTCTGTGATGAGCGTGAATGTCAGTAGAATATATTAAAATGTCATCCAAGTACACAATAACAAATGAGTGAATAAAGTCCCTTAAGACATCATTAATAAATTCTTGGAACACTGCTGGGGCATTGCAAAGCCCAAATGGCATGACGGTATACTCATAATGACCTGACCGAGTGTTAAAGGCTGTCTTCCATTCGTGGTCCTTTTTAATACGTATCAAATTGTATGCTCCTCTAAGATCTAATTTGGTGAATACCGTAGCATGTTTGAGCCTGTCAAACAATTCTGTTATTAGAGGTATAGGGTAAGCATTTTTGATGGTGATCTTGTTAAGACCTCTATAATCAATGCAAGGTCTTAAATCACCTTCTTTCTTTGATACAAAGAAGAACCCCGCTCCAGCCGGAGAAGAGGATCTTCTAATAAATCCCTTGTCTAATGACTCTTTAATGTACTCCTCCATGACACGGTTTTCTTGAACCGATAGGGGGTACACCCTGCCCTTAGGAGGTATAGTACCAGGCAACAAATCAATAGCACAATCGTAGGGTCTGTGAGGCGGTAATTTGTCAGCCTCTCTTTTATCAAAGACAGTCTTTAAAGTTAAATACTGAGAGGGTATTGTCGTAGATAAAGGAGGAACAGTAGGAACGTTAATAGAATTCACAGGCGTGACTTCAATAGTACATGACTCATGGCAGGCTTCACTCCATGATTTTATCTGCCCTGTCTCCCAGTCAAAAATGGGATTGTGGGCACGTAACCATGGATACCCTAACACCAACTGTGAAGAGGGAGAGGTGATGACCTGGAACCGAATGGTTTCATAGTGTAGAACCCCTGTGTACATGTGTAGCGGTGCAGTCTCGTGAGTAACAACAGGAGATATCAATGGTCTACCATCTATGGCCTCAACGGCCAAGGGTATCTCCTTCTCTCTGATGGGAATATTGTTTCTCTTTACAAAACCAGAGTCTATAAAGTTCTCGGCTGCCCCAGAATCAACCAGGGCGTCTATGTTTTCAACCATACAACTCTCTCCCATATGTAAAGAAACAGGGAGAAGCAGTCGGTTAGGAGGCAATGTAGGAGACTTAGAAATCACACCCAAGACCAGTCCCCTATAAGGTCTTAGGTGCGAGAGTTTTCCGGGAGCAGAGGACACTCCTTTACCATATGGTCTCTCTTACCACAATATAGGCAGAGTCCCTCCCTTCTCCTATGTAATTTCTCAGTATCTGAGAGTTTGGCAACCCCTAATTGCATAGGTTCCTCTTCAGATACTTTAACACTCTCCGGTATATTAACTCTGGGTTGAATAGGTGTAACAAAACGTCTATTCCTGTTCTTAGTATAGAGCCTGTCACGAATCCTATTATCTATATCGATGAGGTAGTCAATAAGGTCCTCTAAGGCAATAGGAAGCTCCTTAGCTGCTACCTCATCCAATATAGAGTCTGATAAACCTTCCATGAAGGCCGTAGTTAACCCATTATTGGTCCAATCGACCTGTGAGGCAAGGGTACGAAACTGTATAGCGTAATCAGCCACAGACCTAGAACCCTGTTTAACCCTCATTAATGCTCTAGCGGCATTCTTAGACCTTTTCATAGTATCAAAAGTTCTGCGAAAAGCTGTTAGGAAACTGTGAAAGTTATGCACCATAGGTCCATTAGCCTCCCAAATAGGGTTTGCCCATTCAAGTGCTTTGTCGGTAAGTTGGTGCATAAAGAACCCAACTTTAGACCTCTCTGTGGGAAATGAACGTGGATACATTTCAAAATGAAACTCTATTTGGTTAATGAACCCTCTGCATGTCTTAGAATCCCCTCCATACCTAGGAGGAGGCGTTAAATGTGCTGTAGCGTTAGGCATAGTCGATACTTCAGGAAGCAGGGGTGCAGAAGGGTTAGGTGCGGTTGCTGGAATGGTTCTAGCTAAGAGCGTCTGGAGAGCCTGAGCTATTTGATCCATACGGTGATCCTGCTCTACAAATCTAGCCTCATGGGTCGCCATCTGTTGAGCTAAATCTGCGGGGTCCATGGCCCTATCGTAATGTAACGAGTATATACCCCTACACGCAGGATCCAGCCTAACAGAAGACAGTACAGAGGAGAGATACGTCTACCGGACCTTAGAGTGGCCGGACTCGACGTAATAGGATAAGACAGAGTCAGGAACGATCCGAGGTCAAGGGCACAAAGAGACAGCGTAAACGAAAACTAGCCGGGGACTGGTACACAGGAATCAGCAAGCCGGCAAACAGTACAGAATAGGATAAAGCGAAAACGAAGTCAGAATACAAAGCCAAGGTCAAATACGGAGAAACACAACTGAACACAACAAGCACTAAAGGGAACTGTAGCAGAAACCACGATAGGGCAACGAACTAAGGGAAAAGGGTAAGTATAAGTAGCCTTCAAACTAATGTGATTGGCTCCTGTCACTTCCACTCCCCCAACAGGTAAGTGTATGGGGTGATTGGCATGACAGGAGCCAATGGGAGCCTTTTTGCAATTTAGGCTCCCACTGTCTCTTTAAGAGCGCGCCCGAGATTCGCGGCGCGCTCTTAGCTGCAGGCGGGACACGTGACCGCTTCTCGCGGTCACTGCCCGCCTTCCTGTCTGAACAGTCGGACGAGCCGCGCGCGGCTCGTGCAGCCGCAGGACCGCGCGCGGCTTGAAGAGAGGACCGCGTCCGGCCCCTGGATAAGGTAAGTACCGCTACATCCACCTGAGGAGATGCGTAATACGTCTGCTTCTTCTGTGGGTTCAGGACTAGAGGTAGCTAATGTAGGTGCTTCTTCCCGAGTTACCCCACCTGTACGTTATGCTGGTTCTCCTGAGAGGTGTCGGGGGTTTTTGAACCAGATCAGTATCCATTTCGAGCTACAGCCCCGCTCCTACCCTACTGATAGGGCAAAAGTGGGATTTATTATTACCTTACTCATTGAGAAAGCTCTGAGATGGGCTAATCCGTTGTGGGAGAATGATAATCCATTAGTCTATAACTATAATGCCTTTGTAGCTGCTTTTAAAAGAACTTTTGATCCCCCTGGCAGGAGGGTCAATGCAGCCAGATTACTGTTGCGCCTTAGACAAGACAACCAAACACTTGTGGATTACGCACTAGAGTTCAGGTCTTTGGCGGCAGAGGTAAAATGGAATGAACAGGCTTATATAGACGTATTTTTAAATGGATTATCCGATGTAATACTTGATGAGGTAGCGACAAGAGAGCTTCCCGAGAACCTGGAGGACTTAATTTCCTTTATCTCTCGTATTGACGAACGTCTAAGGGAGAGGCAGAATACTCGAGATAGAACCGGTAAATCTTCCTTTAGACTAGCACCATCATTTCAAATTTTTGAAACCCAGACTCCTCAGGTTTCAGAACCTATGCAGTTAGGCCTTACTCGTCTGTCAGAGGAGGAGAGACAGTACAGGAGAAGGGAGGGACTATGTATGTATTGTGGAGTCAGAGGTCATGTACGTTTGAGCTGTCCCAGTCGTCCGGGAAACGCTCGCACCTAAGTTTCTCTAGAGGACAGACCTTGGGTGTTTCGATTTTGTCCTCTACTCATAACTACAAAGAACATAGACTCCTATTACCGGTCTCTTTAACTTGGGAAAAGGGAACCTTAGAGACTATGGCATTGATAGATTCCGGCGCTGCTGAGAATTTTATCGACCAAAAGTTTCTCACCAAACACGCTATCCCATCCCAGTTAAGGAAGACACCCTTGGCTGTTGAGGCCATTGATGGTAGACCTTTAGTTGAGCCTGTGATCTTCCGGGAGACCACACCTCTTAACTTAACTACTGGTATTCTACACAAGGAGGAAATATCCCTACTACTCATTTCATCTCCTTCTGTTCCCATAGTCCTGGGATACTCCTGGCTTAAGAGACATAACCCCGTTATAGATTGGAGATCAGGGGAAATAGTTTCGTGGGGTCAGGATTGTCAAGAGAATTGTTTAAAGAAAGTGTCACCTCTCTGTAGTGTCAACGCACTTAATAATGCTACCGACTCTACCAAAGTACAGATACCGTCCTTGTATCAAGATTTAAAGGCAGTATTTGACAAAGGAAAGGCTGATACCTTACCGCCACATAGGCCTTTTGATTGCAAAATTAATTTACTTTCTGGTACTATGCCCCCCAGGGGTCATGTATACCCTTTGTCTACGAATGAGAACTTAGTTCTAGAGGAGTATATTCGTGAAAACCTAGACAAGGGCTTCATTAGAAGATCCTCCTCTCCTGCTGGGGCTGGATTTTTTTTTGTTAAAAAGAAGGATGGTTCTTTAAGACCCTGCATTGACTACCGAGGGCTTAACAAGATAACCATTAGAAACGTATATCCCATTCCCTTGATCACCGAGCTTTTTGATCGATTAAAAAATTCTAAGATTTTCACTAAGTTAGACCTTAGAGGTGCTTATAATTTGGTGAGAATTCACGACGGAGACGAGTGGAAAACTGCATTCAATACTCGATATGGGCACTATGAGTATACTGTAATGCCTTTTGGTCTCTGCAATGCCCCGGCGGTATTTCAGGACCTTATTAATGAGGTTCTTAGGGAGTTTCAAGATGACTGTGTGATTGTATACCTTGATGATATACTTATACATTCCAGGGATATTGAAACTCACCACGGACAAGTCAGAAGGGTTTTACACAAACTTCTTCAGCATGGCTTGTACTGCAAATTAGAGAAATGCAGCTTTGACCAATCCCAAACTACCTTTCTTGGTTACGTGATTTCTGGAGAGGGGTTTGAAATGGATCCGGAGAAGCTCCAATCCATATTAGATTGGCCTTTACCCAAGGGTCTCAAGGCTATCCAGAGATTTATTGGTTTCTCCAATTACTACAGACGTTTCATTAAGGGATACTCCTCTATCATTGCTCCCATCACCAATATGACCAAACAAGGGGCTGATACTAAGAATTGGTCTACTGAAGCACTTCTGGCTTTTAAAACGCTCAAGGAGCTGTTTGCTTCCGCACCAATTTTAGTTCACCCTGATACTACTCTACCTTTCCTACTCGAAGTTGACGCTTCTGAGACAGGTATAGGTGCCGTCCTGTCCCAAAGGTTGGGTGTAGATAAACCATTACATCCTTGTGGATACTTTTCCAAAAAATTGTCGGGTACTGAAAGCAGATATGACATTGGTGACAGGGAACTACTAGCGGTTATAATGGCCTTAAAGGAGTGGAGACATTTATTGGAGGGTACTTTGCATCCTGTTACTATTTTGACAGATCATAAAAACTTATCCTATATTGGAGAGGCTAAACGACTATCATCTAGACAGGCGCGTTGGTCCATATTCCTCACTCACTTCAACTACGTACTCACATATAGGCCAGGTTCTAAGAATTCTAAAGCCGATGCCTTGTCTCGCCAATATGAACCTGCTGCCGTGTCTGAGCCGGTTTTGTCCTCTATAGTACCCAAGTGTAACATTATCGCTAACACTACTCTCAAAGTCCATTCTCCGCTACTTGATCAGATAAGGAGCTTGCAGCATCGGGCACCTAGACTGACTCCGGCTTCCAAACATTTCGTCCCTCCTGAACTCCAATTGGAGCTCTTACAGTGTCTTCACGAGAGTAAGGTGGCTGGTCATCCGGGGGTTCGCAAGACGTATTCTTTGATCTCCAAGGATTTCTGGTGGCCTTCGTTACGGAAGGATATTAAGGATTTTATCGGAGTTTGTGAGGTCTGTACTAGAACTAAGCTACCGCATTCGCTTCCTTGTGGTCTTCTACAACCTCTGGAAATTCCTGACAAGCCTTGGTCCTGTGTGGCAATGGACTTTATTGTGGATTTGCCTGTTTCTAAAAGGCACACTGTTATCCTCACCGTAGTCGATAGGTTTACCAAGATGGCACATTTCGTACCTTTGCCTAAACTCCCGACTTCTCCTGAATTGGCGGAGATCTTTGCTAAGGAGATTTTTCGTTTGCATGGGATCCCTTCGGAGATCACTTCTGATAGAGGCTCCCAATTTGTTTCACGTTTTTGGAGATCATTCTGTTCTCAATTAGGCATCAAATTGAATTTTTCGTCCGCCTATCATCCTCAGTCTAACGGAGCTGCCGAGCGTACCAACCAGAAGATTGAGCAATACCTACGTTGTTTTGTTTCCGAACACCAGGAAGATTGGGTTGGTTTGATTCCTTGGGCGGAGTTTGCGCACAACAATCTCGTTTGTGACTCTACGCATTCAAGCCCCTTCTTCATGAACTATGGCTTTCATCCATCTATTCTTCCCTCAGTTTCTCCTTCCCAAGGAGTGCCGTCGGTTGATGTCCATGTGGCCAATTTGAGGAAGTTGTGGGATCAGACTCGACAGATTCTTCTACACAATTCTACGCTGGTTAAGAAACATGCTGACAAACGTAGAAGGGCGGCTCCGAATTTTGTTCCAGGCGATAGAGTTTGGTTGAGTACTAGGAATATTCGCCTTAAAGTTCCTTCCATGAAATTCGCTCCTCGTTATATTGGTCCCTACAGGATCTTGACTCGAATTAATCCAGTGGCGTATCGTCTAGCTCTCCCAGCCGCTTTACGCATCCCGAACTCCTTTCACGTGTCATTGCTGAAACCTCTAATCTGTAACAGATTCTCCTCCACAATCGCCCCTCCGCGCCCTGTTCAGGTGGAGGGTCAGGAGGAGTATGAGGTTAACTCCATTATTGATTCTCGTGTCTCCCGGGGGAGAGTACAATATTTGGTTAACTGGAAGGGTTATGGTCCTGAGAAGAGGAGTTGGGTACCACAAGAGGATGTTCATGCTCCTCGCCTTCGCAGGGCATTTCACTCCCGCTTTCCATCTCGCCCCGGCTCCTTCCGCCCGGTGGGCGTATCTGAGAGGGGGGGTACTGTCAGGGTACCTGAAGCCTCTACCTCTAAGAGAGGTAGAGACTTAGAAGTTTATCCGTCCGGACGGCATGTCTCCTCGGTTCCTCGCGGTTCACCCGGTCTTGCAAACGCCGGCCGCGAGGGATCCACTTCCTTTTATAGCAGGAAGCCCAGAGGCCGACGTCATGACGCCAACCCGGAACGCCCTGTCACTCAAATCTGTGGAGACGAATCAGGACTCGCCGGAGGCGTGTCTTCTCTCCCTAACCAGCATACTTAACAGTGGCTCTCTCATTTACTCATTGCCCTGTCGTGGTTCTAGTCTGCCTAGTCATACAGTGCTCTGATATTCTCTTGCCTTTTGGTTCTGACCCGGTTTTGGTATTTACTCTCCTGTCCTTCTGTTATCCTTGATCCGGCTTGTCTCTCGCTTACCTGTCTTCTCGTTCCCTCGACCTCGGCTTGTCTCTGACCATTCTATTGTAGTTTTACGTTAAGTCCGGCCATTCTAAGGACCGGTATACGTATCTGCTACTCTTTGTACTCTGCGTGTTGGATCCCTGACCCGATCCTGACATTGATACATACACAAGCTCATTGACACACATGCACATGCTCACTACAGACAAACACACTGACATACACACATGCTGAATACACAAACACACACACAAGCTCATTGACACACATACACATGCTCACTACAGACAAGCTTACTGACACATGCTCACTGCAGACAAGCCTACTGACACACACATATGCTCACTACAGACAAACTCACTGACACACACACAAGTTCACTACAGACAAGCTCATTGTCACACACATGCTCACTGACAGACACACATGCTCACTACAGAAAAGCTTACCAACACCATAGGCGTGCGCACGTGGTGTGCCGGGTGTGCCTGGGTACACCCTAATCCCCGCGGCACGCCTATGTATTGAGACCGGCAGGGGAGATCTCAGGATCTCCCCTGCCGGCTCATGCAGAGCCGGCGCTATCCGAGCACCGGCTCTGCTCTCAGCCTCCCCTCACCGGCTCACAGGCATGGAGGGAGGCAGGAGAGGACCCGGGGAGCTATTGCCAGCAGCTCCGCCGGGTTCCTCTCGCGAGATCTGAGCGTTGCCGCGGCAACACTCAGATCTCGCGTGAGTGAACTCTAGCCCTGCGGGGACCACCAGGGAAGGATGGCGGCAGCAGCAGCAGGATCCCCCCTCCCAGGCATAAGGTAAGAAGGGAGGGGGGATAACTGATCTGCCCCCACCTCCACTGGACCACCAGGGAAAGCAGCAAGTAAGAAGGGAGGGGGGATATTAAGTAATGTACCTCCACCCCCCACAATCACCCACACACACACACATACACAGCACCAACACACATACAGCACCCACACACAGCACCCATAGACACACACAGCACCCACAGACATACACAGCACCCACAGACATACACAGCACCCACACACATACAGCACCCACACACATACAGCACCCACACACATACACAGCACCCACAGACATACAGCACCCACACACATACAGCACCCACACACATACAGCACCCACACACATACAGCACCCACACACATACACAGCACCCACAGACATACAGCACCCACAGACATACAGCACCCACACACATACAGCACCCACACACATACAGCACCCACACACATACAGCACCCACACACATACACAGCACCCACACACATACACAGCACCAACACACATTCAGCACCCACAGACATACACAGCACCTACACACATACATACACAGCACCTACACACATACAGCACCCACACACATACACAGCACCAACACACATTCAGCACCCACACACATACACAGCACCAACACACATACACAGCACCAACACACATACACAGCACCAACACACATACAGCACCCACACACACATACAGCACCCACACAAACATACAGCACCCACACACACAGCACCCTCACAAACACACAGCACTCTCACACACATTATGTGGCGAAACCAACCTCGCCACTGGGCCCTGGAGAAGCCTGTTTGCTAGCCTCCTACCTACTGACTATGGCCCCTGGGTTATTTGGGGCATATTGTACTGTATATTGCTGCTACTGGCCCTTTTAACAGCATCTATGGACATATTGGGACTTTTGGGACTACTGTCCCTTTAAGATTGTGAAGCATATTCAAGTGTAATGCCTGTAATATTATATATGTATTTATAGATGTGTTAAGTTTATCCTGGGTGATTTGTATGCAGCATTCTGATTGTTCGGTAGAATCACTCCATTCAGTATATTGAGTGAAACTACCGAACAACCAGACCACCCAGGAATGAGTGTGCCTCCAATTACCGTTTGCAACAATGTTGCAAACAGGTAATTGGCAATCAGTGCAGTGTGGTCTTTGTCCTCTGGGTGGCCGCCATTCGGGAAACAAACACGTGGCGGCGGCCATCTTAAACTACCGAACAGCGGTGTTTTGCCGTCGAGTGTCTGGAACTAAAATCGGACACTTGACTAGGCAAACACCGCTGAGACCTCCATACTTCCAGAAATTCGTATAGAAACTACCGAATGACCCGCCGTTCGGTAGAAAGAACCCCACAAACAAGGGAATTCATTCAAACCCTCTCCAGGCTCTATAACACAGGCAATTCGCCTGTTTTCATTCCCTTGTTTGTGACCGACCGCAGGGCCAAAATGCATGGAACTGTTTTCGGATACTTTACCCATGCGGTCGGTCAAATCTTTGGAACCCCATATCTCACGAACCATTCATCCGAATTACTTGAATTTTGAATATGTTGTCCCCCTGAATAAGGGCTATCCAGCGATGCTGGATTTAAAGGTGTACCCCCGGGTTTTGGGGTACATCCAGAACTTGGCTGAAAAAGTGTACCGGATAATTGAGTTTAATGTTATCTGAGGGGAGGGGATGTGTGGGCTGAACCATGTATGTGATTGGTTATTTTATGCCTCCCCCTGGGTGTGGCCTGTATGTGGATTAGTGTAATAAAAGCCAGGCTGGATGAGCCAGTCCAGAGTTCCTGTTTTACCCTCAAAGTGATGTGTCGTCTCATTATTGGGGGGAAGGATTTATTGAGTGCTGTTCCAGTTGACTGCTAGGAGTACAAGCCTATTCGTATGGTTCCTATTCAATGGTCTACAGCATTCATATGCTTGGGAGAATTTAAAAGGTTTCTCGGATTCGGTGATTGTGGTGTCTGGTGGAGTGCTTGGAGTCCTCAGGAAGCACTAGGAGCATCCATTAACGGAGGTACTCAGTCGGGGTGCCAGGTGATCCGTTACATTGGTGGCAAGCGGTGGGATGGCGTCCTAGTGCGAGGTAAAGCAGCTCGGAGACACAGTGCGTTTGGATTTACAATTGAGGGCAACGCTAGCAGTCGTGCAGCGCCCCTGGGAGCAGACAAGTATGGAAGGTTCTGGCTCTGGAGATGATTGGCTGGCCGAGGTGAGGCAGCGAGTGGCTGAGTATGGGGATGATATACCCATGGAGACACGCCGGGTGATCTGGAACCAGGTCATGGCCGAGCGAAACACAAGGCTGGACCGAGAATTCCGGTTGGCAAAAGAGAGGAAGTATGCTCAGCAGCAGGAGCGTTACAGCAGCCGGGTAGAGGCTGCATCCGAGGAGGTTAGCCGTCTTTCCCTGAGGCGGCGGGAGGAACCCGAAGTGGGGGTCCTCATAGACTGGTCCTGTGAGGAACCACAACAGGCAGGTAGAGATGGGACCAAGGTCACTCCACCGGGATGCTGGGCAGCCGGCCCAGATCCCCAGCAGCAACCAGAGTTGCCAGGTGGGGAAGCAGGTGGCCCTTACTCACAAATGTTGAGGGGCCTCACGGATTGGTCCTGGGAAGACCCACCAATGGCAGGTGGAGATGGGACTGCGGCCTCTCTACCGGCCCTACAGGGATGCTGGGCAGTCGGCCCAGATCCCCAGCGGCAGTGTGCGTTACAGGGAGCTGAAGGTGCCGTTCTGGCTCCCCAGCGGCAGTCTACGGTGCAGGGAGAGGAGCCTGTTATCCCCTCTCCCCAGCGGTTGAAGGTGTGTAAGGGAGAGGAGTTTGTTATTCCCCCTCCCCAGCGGCAGCACAGCTCACCAAGGGGAGACAGTAAGCCCCTCACCAGCGCAGATGGGACCGTGGTCTCTGCGCCCTGCCTACAGGGAGTACAGAGGGTCAGCCCTGCTCCCCAGCGGCTGAAAGTGTGTAAGGGAGAGGAGTTTGTTACCCCCTCTCCCCAGCAGCAGCTTAGCACACCAAGGGGAGACAGTAAGCCCCACACCAGCGCAGATGGGACCGTGGTCTCTGCGCCCAAGCTACAGGGAGCTGAAGGGGCTGTCCTCCCTCCCCAGCGGCAGTGTGATTTGTTGGGAATTGGGAGCCAAGTCTCCATTCCCCAGCGGCAGGCTGAGTTACAGGGGGCAGAGGTAGTTGGTCCTACCCCCCAGCAGCAGAGTGATATGCCGGGAAGGCAGTGTGAAGTGCAGGGAGAGGAGAGCAGCGTCCTCCCTCCCCAGCGGAAGGCTGAGTTACAGGGGGCAGAGGTAGTTGGTCCTACCCCCCAGCAGCAGCGTGATTTTTTGGGAATAGAGAGCCCAGTCTCTATTCCCCAGCAGCAGGACACTGAATTGGGAGGAGAGACAGTCGGTCTCCCTCCACAAAGACTGAAAGTAGGCATGGGAGAGGAGATTGTTACCTCCTCTCCCCAGCGGCAGATCATCAATGGGCAGAGTGTTCTAATGGGAGAGGAGATTGTTACCACCTCTCCCCAGCAGCAGATCATCAATGGGCAGAGTGTTCTAATGGGAGAGGAGCTGGTTACCACCTCTCCCCAGCGGCAGCTTAATGTACCAGGGGGAGACTGTAAGCCCCACACCTGTGCAGATGGGACCGTGGTCTCTGCACTTCCAGCACAGGGGGTAGGGACGGTCGGTCCTGCCCCCCCACAACAGGGCTGTTTAGCCAAAGGGGAGACAGTCGGTCTCCAGCAACCAGGCTCCAACCAGACTACTCCTGTAGTAGTGCTGGCACCAGGGCAGAGTACCGCTGGTCTCTGCCCACTCAGCAACCCACCAAAACAGCCTACCAGTCCCCCACACAGCCGGGGTGAGGCACCTGGACCTGGACAAGTTTTTCCATTACTCAGGTGTAGTAACCATTTATTGTGGGTGGGCTGTACTGCTGTTTCTGTTTTGTGGGTGGGCTGCTGGACTAACAAGGGCACTGACCGGCAAGAGGTCAGGTACCCTGTTAGTCTGTTTGGAAAAGGGGAGAAATGTGGCGAAACCAACCTCGCCACTGGGCCCTGGAGAAGCCTGTTTGCTAGCCTCCTACCTACTGACTATGGCCCCTGGGTTATTTGGGGCATATTGTACTGTATATTGCTGCTACTGGCCCTTTTAACAGCATCTATGGACATATTGGGACTTTTGGGACTACTGTCCCTTTAAGATTGTGAAGCATATTCAAGTGTAATGCCTGTAATATTATATATGTATTTATAGATGTGTTAAGTTTATCCTGGGTGATTTGTATGCAGCATTCTGATTGTTCGGTAGAATCACTCCATTCAGTATATTGAGTGAAACTACCGAACAACCAGACCACCCAGGAATGAGTGTGCCTCCAATTACCGTTTGCAACAATGTTGCAAACAGGTAATTGGCAATCAGTGCAGTGTGGTCTTTGTCCTCTGGGTGGCCGCCATTCGGGAAACAAACACGTGGCGGCGGCCATCTTAAACTACCGAACAGCGGTGTTTTGCCGTCGAGTGTCTGGAACTAAAATCGGACACTTGACTAGGCAAACACCGCTGAGACCTCCATACTTCCAGAAATTCGTATGGAAACTACCGAATGACCCGCCGTTCGGTAGAAAGAGCCCCATAAACAAGGGAATTCATTCAAACCCTCTCCAGGCTCTATAACACAGGCAATTCGCCTGTTTTCATTCCCTTGTTTGTGACCGACCGCAGGGCCAAAACGCATGGAACTGTTTTCGGATACTTTACCCATGCGGTCGGTCAAATCTTTGGAACCCCATATCTCACGAACCATTCATCCGAATTACTTGAATTTTGAATATGTTGTCCCCCTGAATAAGGGCTATCCAGCGATGCTGGATTTAAAGGTGTACCCCCGGGTTTTGGGGTACATCCAGAACTTGGCTGAAAAAGTGTACCGGATAATTGAGTTTAATGTTATCTGAGGGGAGGGGATGTGTGGGCTGAACCATGTATGTGATTGGTTATTTTATGCCTCCCCCTGGGTGTGGCCTGTATGTGGATTAGTGTAATAAAAGCCAGGCTGGATGAGCCAGTCCAGAGTTCCTGTTTTACCCTCAAAGTGATGTGTCGTCTCATTATTGGGGGGAAGGATTTATTGAGTGCTGTTCCAGTTGACTGCTAGGAGTACAAGCCTATTCGTATGGTTCCTATTCAATGGTCTACAGCATTCATATGCTTGGGAGAATTTAAAAGGTTTCTCGGATTCGGTGATTGTGGTGTCTGGTGGAGTGCTTGGAGTCCTCAGGAAGCACTAGGAGCATCCATTAACGGAGGTACTCAGTCGGGGTGCCAGGTGATCCGTTACACATTACACAAACAGCACTCTGACACACAGTACATTTACAGCACCCTCACAAGTGCACACACACACACACACACACACACACAAACAGCACCCTGACACACAGTACATTTACAGCACCCTCACAAGTGCACACACACACACAAACAGCACCCTGACACACAGTACATTCACAGCACCCTCACAAGCACGCACACACAAACACCCTCACCCACATAGTACACTACCAGCACCCTCACACACACATCACACTAACAGCACCCTCACACAGCACACACACAGCTTTGTGTCTGTGTGTGTATATATATACATATATACATACATACATATACATATATATATATATATATATATATATATATATATATATATACGCCGCGTGTGCTTGTGCTTTAGGGTGCACACCCTAATGCAATAGGCTGCGCACGCCTATGACCAACACACACAAGCTCACTTACAGACAAGCTCACTGACACATATACACATGCTCACTACAAACATGCTCACTGACAGACACATACTCACTACAAACATGCTCGCTGACAGACACATGCTCACTATAAACTCACTGACACACACACAAGTTCACTACAGACAAGCTCACTGACACACACTGTGGCGAAACCAACCTCGCCACTGGGCATTTGAGAAGCCTGTTTGCCCGCCTCCTGCCTGCTGACTATGGCCCCTGGGAGATTTGGCCCTTTAAATACAGTATTTGGGCATATTGTATTTTATTATGCTGCTGCTGGCCCTTTAAGAACATCTGGGGACATACTGTGACTTTTGGGAACAATGCCCCTTTAAGACGGTGTACCCAGACTTACTTGGGACAATGCTCCTTTAAGACTTTGTCCCCAGTGTCCCCAGACTGTTAATATACTGTGTTCCTGGCTTTCTCCCACTTGGTTCAGTAAATGGGCTTACTGAACCAAGTACCACACAGGCGGACCACCCAGAAGTGGAAGTGTGCAGGCAATTTACCTCCCAGGCTGGGAGCCTGTTGTAGGTAAATTGCCGAATGCTGGGGGCCACCATTCGACAAACGAACACGTGGCGGCGGCCATCTTTAATTCAGCTGAAGTTTTACCTTCTCCAGACTTCAATGCATTTGACAGTTCGAATGCCGTTCGACAGTTCATTTGACAGTTCATTCGACAGTTCATTCGACATTTCAACAATTTGAATGGTTGTCGTTCGTCTGTTTGAACTGACTTTAACATGGGAAATAGACCGACCGCACAGCCTGATTCTCTGGAACTGTTTTGGGCATGAAAATGTGCTTGCAGTCGGTCAAAAAGGGACCTCCATCTAACATTTTAACCCCTGGATGGAATTGGCTGAATTTTGACTATGTTTATAATTAAAGTGTGCTGAGTTCAAATATGTGATTTTTATG
The DNA here is from genome assembly GCF_036172605.1 of Pelobates fuscus. Classification (NCBI taxonomy): domain Eukaryota; kingdom Metazoa; phylum Chordata; class Amphibia; order Anura; family Pelobatidae; genus Pelobates; species Pelobates fuscus. Next base: position 152,543,316 of record NC_086326.1, on the reverse strand, counting down.
TTTGTGGCATGTATATTTTGGAAGTAAATAATATTTTGTAAAAAACAGTTTTCTCTGCCTGTGATAATTATATTACCCATTGTGTTCAGTAATCATATCACAGGCAGAGGGGAGGATTTTGTGTGGGAGTGTCTGTGTGTATTGTACGGATTGATTGGTTGTATTTCAAAACCCTGTGGGCCGTACTATGTTTGTGGATTGTGAATAAAAGAGGCTGTATGTGTCAGTTATGCTTGACCCTCAAAACGAAGTGTCGTCTCGTCATTGGGGAAATTGGATTGTATGCTGATTGCCAGGAGTGTAAGCTGATTGTATGCTTTTAGTGTTCAGCGGTTTACAGCATTCATATGTTTGAGAGCATTCGTATGCTTCTCCGGTTCAGTGGTTGTGGTGTATGCTGCAGTGCTTTGAGTCCTCAGGAAGTGCTAGGAGCATCCTTCAACGGAGGTACCCAGTCATGGTGCCCGTCGATCCGTTACACACACATACTCACTACAGAAAAGCTAGCTGACACACACAAGCTCACTTACACATAAGCTCACTGACACAAACACACACACACACACACAAGCTCACTTACACACATACACATGCTCACAACAGACTAGCTCACTGACAGACACATCCTCACTACAAACTCACTGACACACACACATACTCACTACAGACAAGCTCACTGATACACACACATACTCACTTACAGAAAAGCTTGCCAACACACACAAGCTCACTTACACATAAGTTCACTGACACACAAACGCATGCTCACTACAGACAAGCTCACTGCAGACACATGCTCACTACAAACTCACTGACACACACACACATTCACTACAGACAAGCTCACTGACACACACTCACTGAGACACACATGCGCACTACAAACTCAATGACACACACACATGCTCACTTACAGACAAGATCAATATCACACAAACATGCTCACTTACAGACAAGCTCACTGACAAACACACATACTCACTGACACAAACATGCGCACTACAAACTTAATGACACACACACGCTCACTTACAGACAATATCACACACATGCTCACTTCCAGACAAGCTCATTGACACACACACTTGCTCACTTCCAGAAAAGCTCACTGACACACTTGCTCACTACAGACACACTCACTGACACACACACTCACTATAGACAAGCTCACTGACACACACATGTGCACTACAAACTCACTGACACACACACATGCGCACTTCCAGACAAGCTCACTGACACACACACATGCTCAATTCCAGAAAAGCTCACTGACACACACATTCTCACAACAGACAAGCTAACTGATACACACACACATATGCTCACTTACAGACAAGCTAACTGACACACACACACACATACTCACATACAGACAAGCTCACTGACACACACACACAATCACTGTCATATGCTGAAGCCTACTGTAGCGGAGAGCTGGTATTTCACAGGTTAACTCCACTAAAGATCCCAGTGAGGCTCAGGAACAAGTAATAAAATACCATAGAATAATAATCACAGCAAGCAAGGTAATCCACGAATATCCCAATACAGATCCCAATGACTGGACGACACACAGCATCAGGAGCAGAACTAAACTTTTAATCACTCAACCTTCTTTTAAATCATTCTCCCATGCAAGGGAGGGATTCACAGTAATTATTACAGTAGCCAATAATGTACCATTTACCTCCCACACATCTCCTCCCCTCAGTGTGACACATAATCCCATTAAACATACTGTAGTTTTCCCCGAATTCTGGATGTACCCCAAAACAAGCAGCTAGAATAATACTTCGGGAACCCCCTGGTAGCCCTGGTCTGGGTGACTAACATATTCAAAATTCACCCAGATCGGACCAGGGGTTTGGGAGTTAGGTGGAAGGTGCAATTTGACCAACCGCACACGAGGTGGTATCTGAAAAAGGCTCCATGTGTTTTGGCCCTGCGGTCGGTCTCCGTTCGGTAGTTAAAACATACAGTAATCCTTGCCATCCACAGCTAAATCTTATATTCGCGTATATTCCCTTGTTCGGTACATTTACTTTACCGAACGAGGGGCTGGCTGGTCCCTCCATTCGGTAGTTATGGAGCTCTGGAGGTCTCAGCGGTGTTCGGGTGTTTGAGTGTCCGATTTGAGTTCCAGACACTCGACGACCAAACACCGCGGAGATTTTCTTGCGTAAGATGGCCGCCGCACGTGGTTCGTATGCCGAACGGCGACCACACAGGCACATACAATATATCAATTAAGCTGCGGTTTACAGAGTGTGAACGCTTAACGAGGTGCACACTTCTCACTGGGGTGGTCTGATGGTTCGGTAGTTTCATTCGTATGAAAACGACCGAACAATCATATGAAAGCTACTTACAGTTATAAAGGGAAACAATTACACGAATACATTTTTAATACGAATTCTTGAGGACAGCCTTAATGCAATCTGCTACACCTACCTGTCACAGAAGACTGTGGGAGACTGGGAGCACTGAGGTGAGGATTCCATTTCCTGTCCTTGTCCTTCTGGTGAGGTAAGCAACATGAGTGTGGGGGGGCTGGGTGGGGGGGGCCGAGCTTACATTTGGGAGGTAGGGCTTCAATGCGGGGGCGGACATAGAGGCACCAAATTGATGGGGATTCCGAAGGGAGCCACACAGTGCTCCCTCGGCCCCCTGGCAGCCTAATTGCCGCCCCAGCACTTCCCTCCAGCACCCAGCACCTCCGTCCTTCTGTTAATTATTTAAAAGGCACATTAAGTATCCTGGTGCCTGTGGGGAGGGAGGAAGTTGAAAAATCCAGGGGGGGCAAGGGGGACACTCCTGCAGCATGAGAGCAGGACCTGCCAAGAATGGGGTACATTGACCTTGTGGCAGGCTTATGCAATGTATGATCGTATAATGTAACCAAACCCCCATTATTGTTTGCCTAGGTGAGGTGTTTTTAAAGAAAACTATTACAATCTCTAAGATTTGAAATCATTGTTTAGTGAATGAGCGAGTGCGCTGGATTATGTATTTTGTATGTAGTATTAAAACTATATACAGTGCTTCTATTAATAATACTATACACAGTGCTACTGTCACGGTAATCCCGGTGCCATCCAGACGGCCAGGCGTGGCCACCCCGCAGTGAATTTGATCCTGGGCCTTTTGGGGTCCTGGGCCTGCTATCCTGCCTCTGATACAAAGCAGATCCTATTCTATTAGAGTGGTTCTTGCCCTGTTAAACCTTGCCTTGTCTCCAGGATTATGGGGCTGGACTTCACCTGTGGCTGCTCCTGTAACTCTAAGTCCACCTGAGGCAGATTGCGGATTATCCAGGTATATATACTCTGCCTCTCGCGGAGGGAAGGGTCAGTTCATTGATTCTGGTTGATGTATTTGGTTCCTGCTATTTTGTCTCTGGATTGCGTATTCTCCAGACTGACCTCGGCTTCCGATCTTGGCTCATTTCCTCGTTTATTCTGTCCTTGGCTACACCTCGACTGTCCCTCTGCTTGTACCCTTTCCTGCACTGCGTATTGGAGCTTTTTTTTCCTGTCCAGCCCCCGTGCACAGATTCACAGCCCAGGTGGCTTCTTACCTGGTTACCGTGGGTTCTGTTTATCTGCAAGGGTGAGCAAACATCTCAGCACTCTGGACTCCACCCCAGGTCCGATCCTAACTGCTACTACTAATAATAAATACAGTGCTAATTGTATGTATTTTATGTACACCACTAATATTAATTAGGATATACAGTACAACTACTAAAAATAAATACAATATGCAGTAATATTGCAATATACATTACTGGAAGTAATCCAAACTCCATATAAAGTACTATTGATAATTATAATGCTTTATACAAAGTACTAACAGTTACAATAACTGCATATAAAGTGGTGGTAGTTATTATCCCTCTGTGTATAAAGTACTGGTGGTTTATTATAGCTCTGTGTATAAAGTACTGGTAGTTATTATAGCTCTGTGTATAGGGTACTGGTAGTTATTATCGCTCTGTGTATAGGGTACTGGTAGTTATTATAGCTCTGTGTATAGGGTACTGGTAGTTATTATCGCTCTGTGTATAGGGTACTGGTAGTTATTATCACTCTGTGTATAGGGTACTGGTAGTTATTATCGCTCTGTGTATAGGGTACTGGTAGTTATCGCTCTGTGTATAGGGTACTGGTAGTTATTATCACTCTGTGTATAGGGTACTGGTAGTTATTATCGCTCTGTGTATAGGGTACTGGTAGTTATTATCGCTCTGTGTATAGGGTACTGGTAGTTATTATCGCTCTGTGTATAGGGTACTGGTAGTTATTATAGCTCTGTGTATAGGATACTGGTAGTTATTATAGCTCTGTGTATAGGGTACTGGTAGTTATTATCGCTCTGTGTATAGGGTACTGGTAGTTATTATCGCTCTGTGTATAGGGTACTGGTAGTTATTATAGCTCTGTGTATAGGGTACTGGTAGTTATTATCGCTCTGTGTATAGGGTACTGGTAGTTATTATCGCTCTGTGTATAGGGTACTGGTAGTTATTATCGCTCTGTGTATAGGATACTGGTAGTTATTATAGCTCTGTGTATAGGGTACTGGTAGTTATTATCGCTCTGTGTATAGGGTACTGGTAGTTATTATCGCTCTGTGTATAGGGTACTGGTAGTTATTATCGCTCTGTGTATAGGGTACTGGTAGTTATTATCGCTCTGTGTATAGGGTACTGGTAGTTATTATCGCTCTGTGTATAGGGTACTGGTAGTTATTATAGCTCTGTGTATAGGGTACTGGTAGTTATTATAGCTCTGTGTATAGGATACTGGTAGTTATTATAGCTCTGTGTATAGGATACTGGTAGTTATTATAGCTCTGTGTATAGGGTACTGGTAGTTATTATAGCTCTGTGTATAGGGTACTGGTAGTTATTATAGCTCTGTGTATAGGGTACTGGTAGTTATTATAGCTCTGTGTATAGGGTACTGGTAGTTATTATCGCTCTGTGTATAGGGTACTGGTAGTTATTATCGCTCTGTGTATAGGGTACTGGTAGTTATTATCGCTCTGTGTATAGGGTACTGGTAGTTATTATAGCTCTGTGTATAGGGTACTGGTAGTTATTATAGCTCTGTGTATAGGGTACTGGTAGTTATTATCGCTCTGTGTATAGGGTACTGGTAGTTATTATCGCTCTGTGTATAGGGTACTGGTAGTTATTATAGCTCTGTGTATAGGGTACTGGTAGTTATTATCGCTCTGTGTATAGGGTACTGGTAGTTATTATCGCTCTGTGTATAGGGTACTGGTAGTTATTATAGCTCTGTGTATAGGGTACTGGTAGTTATTATCGCTCTGTGTATAGGGTACTGGTAGTTATTATAGCTCTGTGTATAGGGTACTGGTAGTTATTATCGCTCTGTGTATAGGGTACTGGTAGTTATTATCGCTCTGTGTATAGGGTACTGGTAGTTATTATCGCTCTGTGTATAGGGTACTGGTAGTTATTACTGCTCTGTGTATAGGGTACTGGTAGTTATTATAGCTCTGTGTATAGGGTACTGGTAGTTATTATCGCTCTGTGTATAGGGTACTGGTAGTTATTATCGCTCTGTGTATAGGGTACTGGTAGTTATTATCGCTCTGTGTATAGGGTACTGGTAGTTATTATCGCTCTGTGTATAGGGTACTGGTAGTTATTATAGCTCTGTGTATAGGGTACTGGTAGTTATTATAGCTCTGTGTATAGGGTACCGGTAGTTATTATAGCTCTGTGTATAGGGTACTGGTAGTTATTATCGCTCTGTGTATAGGGTACTGGTAGTTATTATAGCTCAGTGTATAGGGTATTATTAGTTTATTATAATTTATGTTCACTCTGTTATTCTTTCACATTGGATTTAGATCTCTCTATCTCCCATTATAAGGACAGGACAGCCATAGAAAACCATGGGCGCAGTGCATTGTGGTAGTTGTAGTCCGTGTTCGGTCCCAGACACTCCCTCATGCAGAGGTAACACTGTGAGAAAAACCCCTTCACTACAAGTCCCGGCGGGCACCGCGAGACCATCAGACGTAACTACAACACTGTCATAAAATGGCTGTCAGAGGGAGCCGCTGGAACGCAAGCCACAGTGACCGTGACACGCAAACCGCACTTCCTGTATATGACTTCCGGTCTGGTGCCTGAAACTCCCTAGACCTGTTCGCTTCCGGTCAGTATAACCCCAGGAATGGCTGGATATTGTTATTATATAACCCCAGGAATGGCTGGATATTGTTATTATATAACCCCAGGAATGGCTGGATATTGTTATTATATAACCCCAGGAATGGCTGGATATTGTTATTATAGAACCCCAGGAATGGCTGGATATTGTTATTATAGAACCCCAGGAATGGCTGGATATTGTTATAATATAACCCCAGGAATGGCTGGATATTGTTAGAATAGAACCCCAGGGATGGCTGGATATTGTTATTATATAACCCCAGGAATGGCTGGATATTGTTATTATATAACCCCAGGAATGGCTGGATATTGTTATTATAGAACCCCAGGAATGGCTGGATATTGTTATAATATAACCCCAGGAATGGCTGGATATTGTTAGAATAGAACCCCAGGGATGGCTGGATATTGTTATTATATAACCCCAGGGATGGCTGGATATTGTTATTATATAACCCCAGGAATGGCTGGATATTGTTATTATATAACCCCAGGAATGGCTGGATATTGTTATTATATAACCCCAGGAATGGCTGGATATTGTTATTATATAACCCCAGGAATGGCTGGATATTATTATATAACCCCAGGAATGGCTGGATATTGTTATTATATAACCCCAGGAATGGCTGGATATTATTATATAGCCCCAGGAATGGCTGGATATTGTTATAATATAACCCCAGGAATGGCTGGATATTATTATATAGCCCCGGGAATGGCTGGATATTGTTATAATATAACCCCAGGAATGGCTGGATATTGTTAGAATATAACCCCAGGAATGGCTGGATATTATTATATAGCCCCAGGAATGGCTGGATATTGTTATAATATAACCCCAGGAATGGCTGCATATTGTTATAATATAACCCCAGGGATGGCTGGATATTGTTAGAATAGAACCCCAGGGATGGCTGGATATTGTTAGAATAGAACCCCAGGGATGGCTGGATATTATTATATAACCCCAGGAATGGCTGGATATTGTTATTATATAACCCCAGGGATGGCTGGATATTGTTATTATATAACCCCAGGGATGGCTGGATATTGTTATAATATAACCCCAGGAATGGCTGGATATTGTTATTATAGAACCCCAGGAATGGCTGGATATTATTATATAACCCCAGGGATGGCTGGATATTGTTATTATATAACCCCAGGAATGGCTGGATATTGTTATTATATAACCCCAGGAATGGCTGGATATTGTTATTATATAACCCCAGGAATGGCTGGATATTGTTATTATATAACCCCAGGAATGGCTGGATATTGTTATTATATAACCCCAGGAATGGCTGGATATTATTATATAACCCCAGGAATGGCTGGATATTGTTATTATATAACCCCAGGAATGGCTGGATATTATTATATAGCCCCAGGAATGGCTGGATATTGTTATAATATAACCCCAGGAATGGCTGGATATTGTTATAATATAACCCCAGGAATGGCTGGATATTATTATATAGCCCCAGGAATGGCTGGATATTGTTATAATATAACCCCAGGAATGGCTGGATATTGTTAGAATATAACCACAGGAATGGCTGGATATTATTATATAGCCCCAGGAATGGCTGGATATTGTTATAATATAACCCCAGGAATGGCTGCATATTGTTATAATATAACCCCAGGGATGGCTGGATATTGTTAGAATAGAACCCCAGGGATGGCTGGATATTGTTATTATATAACCCCAGGAATGGCTGGATATTGTTATTATATAACCCCAGGAATGGCTGGATATTGTTATTATATAACCCCAGGAATGGCTGGATATTATTATATAACCCCAGGAATGGCTGGATATTGTTATTATATAACCCCAGGAATGGCTGGATATTATTATATAGCCCCAGGAATGGCTGGATATTGTTATTATATAACCCCAGGAATGGCTGGATATTGTTATTATATAACCCCAGGAATGGCTGGATATTATTATATAGCCCCAGGAATGGCTGGATATTGTTATAATATAACCCCAGGAATGGCTGGATATTGTTAGAATATAACCCCAGGAATGGCTGGATATTATTATATAGCCCCAGGAATGGCTGGATATTGTTATAATATAACCCCAGGAATGGCTGCATATTGTTATAATATAACCCCAGGGATGGCTGGATATTGTTAGAATAGAACCCCAGGGATGGCTGGATATTGTTAGAATAGAACCCCAGGGATGGCTGGATATTATTATATAACCCCAGGAATGGCTGGATATTGTTATTATATAACCCCAGGGATGGCTGGATATTGTTATAATATAACCCCAGGAATGGCTGGATATTGTTATTATAGAACCCCAGGAATGGCTGGATATTATTATATAACCCCAGGGATGGCTGGATATTGTTATTATATAACCCCAGGAATGGCTGGATATTGTTATTATATAACCCCAGGAATGGCTGGATATTGTTATTATATAACCCCAGGAATGGCTGGATATTGTTATTATATAACCCCAGGAATGGCTGGATATTATTATATAACCCCAGGAATGGCTGGATATTGTTATTATATAACCCCAGGAATGGCTGGATATTGTTATTATATAACCCCAGGAATGGCTGGATATTATTATATAGCCCCAGGAATGGCTGGATATTGTTATAATATAACCCCAGGAATGGCTGGATATTGTTATAATATAACCCCAGGAATGGCTGGATATTATTATATAGCCCCAGGAATGGCTGGATATTGTTATAATATAACCCCAGGAATGGCTGGATATTGTTAGAATATAACCACAGGAATGGCTGGATATTATTATATAGCCCCAGGAATGGCTGGATATTGTTATAATATAACCCCAGGAATGGCTGCATATTGTTATAATATAACCCCAGGGATGGCTGGATATTGTTAGAATAGAACCCCAGGGATGGCTGGATATTGTTAGAATAGAACCCCAGGGATGGCTGGATATTATTATATAACCCCAGGGATGGCTGGATATTATTATATAACCCCAGGGATGGCTGGATATTGTTAGAATAGAACCCCAGGAATGGCTGGATATTGTTAGAATAGAACCCCAGGAATGGCTGGATATTGTTATTATATAACCCTAGGGATGGCTGGATATTGTTATTATATAACCCCAGGGATGGCTGGATATTGTTATTATATAACCCCAGGGATGGCTGGATATTGTTAGAATAGAACCCCAGGAATGGCTGGATATTATTATATAACCCCAGGAATGGCTGGATATTATTATATAACCCCAGGAATGGCTGGATATTATTATATAACCCCAGGAATGGCTGGATATTATTATATAACCCCAGGAATGGCTGGATATTGTTAGAATATAGCCCCAGGAATGGCTGGATATTGTTAGAATATAACCCCAGGAATGGCTGGATATTGTTAGAATATAACCCCAGGAATGGCTGGATATTGTTATTATATAACCCCAGGAATGGCTGGATATTGTTATTATATAACCCCAGGGATGGCTGGATATTGTTATTATATAACCCCAGGGATGGCTGGATATTGTTAGAATAGAACCCCAGGGATGGCTGGATATTGTTAGAATAGAACCCCAGGGATGGCTGGATATTGTTAGAATAGAACCCCAGGGATGGCTGGATATTGTTATTATAGAACCCCAGGGATGGCTGGATATTGTTATTATAGAACCCCAGGGATGGCTGGATATTGTTATTATAGAACCCCAGGAATGGCTGGATATTGTTAGAATAGAACCCCAGGAATGGCTGGATATTATTATATAACCCCAGGAATGGCTGGATATTATTATATAACCCCAGGAATGGCTGGATATTGTTAGAATATAACCCCAGGAATGGCTGGATATTGTTAGAATATAACCCCAGGAATGGCTGGATATTGTTAGAATATAACCCCAGGAATGGCTGGATATTGTTATTATATAACCCCAGGAATGGCTGGATATTGTTATTATATAACCCCAGGAATGGCTGGATATTGTTATTATATAACCCCAGGAATGGCTGGATATTGTTATTATATAACCCCAGGAATGGCTGGATATTGTTATTATATAACCCCAGGGATGGCTGGATATTGTTAGAATAGAACCCCAGGGATGGCTGGATATTGTTAGAATAGAACCCCAGGGATGGCTGGATATTGTTAGAATAGAACCCCAGGGATGGCTGGATATTGTTAGAATAGAACCCCAGGGATGGCTGGATATTGTTATTATATAACCCCAGGAATGGCTGGATATTGTTAGAATAGAACCCCAGGAATGGCTGGATATTATTATATAACCCCAGGAATGGCTGGATATTATTATATAACCCCAGGAATGGCTGGATATTATTATATAACCCCAGGAATGGCTGGATATTGTTAGAATATAACCCCAGGAATGGCTGGATATTGTTAGAATATAACCCCAGGAATGGCTGGATATTGTTAGAATATAACCCCAGGAATGGCTGGATATTGTTAGAATATAGCCCCAGGAATGGCTGGATATTGTTAGAATATAACCCCAGGAATGGCTGGATATTGTTATTATATAACCCCAGGAATGGCTGGATATTGTTATTATATAACCCCAGGGATGGCTGGATATTGTTATTATAGAACCCCAGGGATGGCTGGATATTGTTAGAATAGAACCCCAGGGATGGCTGGATATTGTTAGAATATAACCCCAGGGATGGCTGGATATTGTTAGAATAGAACCCCAGGGATGGCTGGATATTGTTAGAATAGAACCCCAGGGATGGCTGGATATTGTTAGAATAGAACCCCAGGGATGGCTGGATATTGTTAGAATAGAACCCCAGGGATGGCTGGATATTGTTAGAATAGAACCCCAGGGATGGCTGGATATTGTTAGAATATAACCCCAGGGATGGCTGGATATTGTTATTATAGAACCCCAGGGATGGCTGGATATTGTTAGAATAGAACCCCAGGGATGGCTGGATATTGTTAGAATATAACCCCAGGGATGGCTGGATATTGTTAGAATAGAACCCCAGGGATGGCTGGATATTGTTAGAATAGAACCCCAGGGATGGCTGGATATTGTTAGAATAGAACCCCAGGGATGGCTGGATATTGTTAGAATAGAACCCCAGGGATGGCTGGATATTGTTAGAATAGAACCCCAGGGATGGCTGGATATTGTTAGAATAGAACCCCAGGGATGGCTGGATATTGTTAGAATAGAACCCCAGGGATGGCTGGATATTGTTAGAATAGAACCCCAGGGATGGCTGGATATTGTTAGAATAGAACCCCAGGGATGGCTGGATATTGTTAGAATAGAACCCCAGGGATGGCTGGATATTGTTAGAATAGAACCCCAGGGATGGCTGGATATTGTTATTATAGAACCCCAGGAATGGCTGGATATTATTATATAACCCCAGGGATGGCTGGATATTGTTATTATATAACCCCAGGAATGGCTGGATATTGTTATTATATAACCCCAGGAATGGCTGGATATTGTTATTATATAACCCCAGGAATGGCTGGATATTGTTATTATATAACCCCAGGAATGGCTGGATATTATTATATAACCCCAGGAATGGCTGGATATTGTTATTATATAACCCCAGGAATGGCTGGATATTGTTATTATATAACCCCAGGAATGGCTGGATATTATTATATAGCCCCAGGAATGGCTGGATATTGTTATAATATAACCCCAGGAATGGCTGGATATTGTTATAATATAACCCCAGGAATGGCTGGATATTATTATATAGCCCCAGGAATGGCTGGATATTGTTATAATATAACCCCAGGAATGGCTGGATATTGTTAGAATATAACCACAGGAATGGCTGGATATTATTATATAGCCCCAGGAATGGCTGGATATTGTTATAATATAACCCCAGGAATGGCTGCATATTGTTATAATATAACCCCAGGGATGGCTGGATATTGTTAGAATAGAACCCCAGGGATGGCTGGATATTGTTAGAATAGAACCCCAGGGATGGCTGGATATTATTATATAACCCCAGGGATGGCTGGATATTATTATATAACCCCAGGGATGGCTGGATATTGTTAGAATAGAACCCCAGGAATGGCTGGATATTGTAAGAATAGAACCCCAGGAATGGCTGGATATTGTTATTATATAACCCTAGGGATGGCTGGATATTGTTATTATATAACCCCAGGGATGGCTGGATATTGTTATTATATAACCCCAGGGATGGCTGGATATTGTTAGAATAGAACCCCAGGAATGGCTGGATATTATTATATAACCCCAGGAATGGCTGGATATTATTATATAACCCCAGGAATGGCTGGATATTATTATATAACCCCAGGAATGGCTGGATATTATTATATAACCCCAGGAATGGCTGGATATTGTTAGAATATAGCCCCAGGAATGGCTGGATATTGTTAGAATATAACCCCAGGAATGGCTGGATATTGTTAGAATATAACCCCAGGAATGGCTGGATATTGTTATTATATAACCCCAGGAATGGCTGGATATTGTTATTATATAACCCCAGGGATGGCTGGATATTGTTATTATATAACCCCAGGGATGGCTGGATATTGTTAGAATAGAACCCCAGGGATGGCTGGATATTGTTAGAATAGAACCCCAGGGATGGCTGGATATTGTTAGAATAGAACCCCAGGGATGGCTGGATATTGTTATTATAGAACCCCAGGGATGGCTGGATATTGTTATTATAGAACCCCAGGGATGGCTGGATATTGTTATTATAGAACCCCAGGAATGGCTGGATATTGTTAGAATAGAACCCCAGGAATGGCTGGATATTATTATATAACCCCAGGAATGGCTGGATATTATTATATAACCCCAGGAATGGCTGGATATTATTATATAACCCCAGGAATGGCTGGATATTGTTAGAATATAACCCCAGGAATGGCTGGATATTGTTAGAATATAACCCCAGGAATGGCTGGATATTGTTAGAATATAACCCCAGGAATGGCTGGATATTGTTAGAATATAGCCCCAGGAATGGCTGGATATTGTTAGAATATAACCCCAGGAATGGCTGGATATTGTTATTATATAACCCCAGGAATGGCTGGATATTGTTATTATATAACCCCAGGGATGGCTGGATATTGTTATTATATAACCCCAGGGATGGCTGGATATTGTTAGAATAGAACCCCAGGGATGGCTGGATATTGTTAGAATATAACCCCAGGGATGGCTGGATATTGTTATTATAGAACCCCAGGGATGGCTGGATATTGTTAGAATAGAACCCCAGGGATGGCTGGATATTGTTAGAATAGAACCCCAGGGATGGCTGGATATTGTTAGAATAGAACCCCAGGGATGGCTGGATATTGTTAGAATAGAACCCCAGGGATGGCTGGATATTGTTAGAATATAACCCCAGGGATGGCTGGATATTGTTATTATAGAACCCCAGGGATGGCTGGATATTGTTAGAATAGAACCCCAGGGATGGCTGGATATTGTTAGAATATAACCCCAGGGATGGCTGGATATTGTTAGAATAGAACCCCAGGGATGGCTGGATATTGTTAGAATAGAACCCCAGGGATGGCTGGATATTGTTAGAATAGAACCCCAGGGATGGCTGGATATTGTTAGAATAGAACCCCAGGGATGGCTGGATATTGTTATTATATAACCCCAGGAATGGCTGGATATTGTTAGAATAGAACCCCAGGAATGGCTGGATATTATTATATAACCCCAGGAATGGCTGGATATTATTATATAACCCCAGGAATGGCTGGATATTATTATATAACCCCAGGAATGGCTGGATATTGTTAGAATATAACCCCAGGAATGGCTGGATATTGTTAGAATATAACCCCAGGAATGGCTGGATATTGTTAGAATATAACCCCAGGAATGGCTGGATATTGTTAGAATATAGCCCCAGGAATGGCTGGATATTGTTAGAATATAACCCCAGGAATGGCTGGATATTGTTATTATATAACCCCAGGAATGGCTGGATATTGTTATTATATAACCCCAGGGATGGCTGGATATTGTTATTATATAACCCCAGGGATGGCTGGATATTGTTAGAATAGAACCCCAGGGATGGCTGGATATTGTTAGAATATAACCCCAGGGATGGCTGGATATTGTTATTATAGAACCCCAGGGATGGCTGGATATTGTTAGAATAGAACCCCAGGGATGGCTGGATATTGTTAGAATAGAACCCCAGGGATGGCTGGATATTGTTAGAATAGAACCCCAGGGATGGCTGGATATTGTTAGAATAGAACCCCAGGGATGGCTGGATATTGTTAGAATATAACCCCAGGGATGGCTGGATATTGTTATTATAGAACCCCAGGGATGGCTGGATATTGTTAGAATAGAACCCCAGGGATGGCTGGATATTGTTAGAATATAACCCCAGGGATGGCTGGATATTGTTAGAATAGAACCCCAGGGATGGCTGGATATTGTTAGAATAGAACCCCAGGGATGGCTGGATATTGTTAGAATAGAACCCCAGGGATGGCTGGATATTGTTAGAATAGAACCCCAGGGATGGCTGGATATTGTTAGAATAGAACCCCAGGGATGGCTGGATATTGTTAGAATAGAACCCCAGGGATGGCTGGATATTGTTAGAATAGAACCCCAGGGATGGCTGGATATTGTTAGAATAGAACCCCAGGGATGGCTGGATATTGTTAGAATAGAACCCCAGGGATGGCTGGATATTGTTAGAATAGAACCCCAGGGATGGCTGGATATTGTTAGAATAGAACCCCAGGGATGGCTGGATATTGTTAGAATAGAACCCCAGGGATGGCTGGATATTGTTATTATAGAACCCCAGGAATGGCTGGATATTATTATATAACCCCAGGGATGGCTGGATATTGTTATTATATAACCCCAGGAATGGCTGGATATTGTTATTATATAACCCCAGGAATGGCTGGATATTGTTATTATATAACCCCAGGAATGGCTGGATATTGTTATTATATAACCCCAGGAATGGCTGGATATTATTATATAACCCCAGGAATGGCTGGATATTGTTATTATATAACCCCAGGAATGGCTGGATATTGTTATTATATAACCCCAGGAATGGCTGGATATTATTATATAGCCCCAGGAATGGCTGGATATTGTTATAATATAACCCCAGGAATGGCTGGATATTGTTATAATATAACCCCAGGAATGGCTGGATATTATTATATAGCCCCAGGAATGGCTGGATATTGTTATAATATAACCCCAGGAATGGCTGGATATTGTTAGAATATAACCACAGGAATGGCTGGATATTATTATATAGCCCCAGGAATGGCTGGATATTGTTATAATATAACCCCAGGAATGGCTGCATATTGTTATAATATAACCCCAGGGATGGCTGGATATTGTTAGAATAGAACCCCAGGGATGGCTGGATATTGTTAGAATAGAACCCCAGGGATGGCTGGATATTATTATATAACCCCAGGGATGGCTGGATATTATTATATAACCCCAGGGATGGCTGGATATTGTTAGAATAGAACCCCAGGAATGGCTGGATATTGTTAGAATAGAACCCCAGGAATGGCTGGATATTGTTATTATATAACCCTAGGGATGGCTGGATATTGTTATTATATAACCCCAGGGATGGCTGGATATTGTTATTATATAACCCCAGGGATGGCTGGATATTGTTAGAATAGAACCCCAGGAATGGCTGGATATTATTATATAACCCCAGGAATGGCTGGATATTATTATATAACCCCAGGAATGGCTGGATATTATTATATAACCCCAGGAATGGCTGGATATTATTATATAACCCCAGGAATGGCTGGATATTGTTAGAATATAGCCCCAGGAATGGCTGGATATTGTTAGAATATAACCCCAGGAATGGCTGGATATTGTTAGAATATAACCCCAGGAATGGCTGGATATTGTTATTATATAACCCCAGGAATGGCTGGATATTGTTATTATATAACCCCAGGGATGGCTGGATATTGTTATTATATAACCCCAGGGATGGCTGGATATTGTTAGAATAGAACCCCAGGGATGGCTGGATATTGTTAGAATAGAACCCCAGGGATGGCTGGATATTGTTAGAATAGAACCCCAGGGATGGCTGGATATTGTTATTATAGAACCCCAGGGATGGCTGGATATTGTTATTATAGAACCCCAGGGATGGCTGGATATTGTTATTATAGAACCCCAGGAATGGCTGGATATTGTTAGAATAGAACCCCAGGAATGGCTGGATATTATTATATAACCCCAGGAATGGCTGGATATTATTATATAACCCCAGGAATGGCTGGATATTATTATATAACCCCAGGAATGGCTGGATATTGTTAGAATATAACCCCAGGAATGGCTGGATATTGTTAGAATATAACCCCAGGAATGGCTGGATATTGTTAGAATATAGCCCCAGGAATGGCTGGATATTGTTAGAATATAGCCCCAGGAATGGCTGGATATTGTTAGAATATAACCCCAGGAATGGCTGGATATTGTTATTATATAACCCCAGGAATGGCTGGATATTGTTATTATATAACCCCAGGGATGGCTGGATATTGTTATTATATAACCCCAGGGATGGCTGGATATTGTTAGAATAGAACCCCAGGGATGGCTGGATATTGTTAGAATATAACCCCAGGGATGGCTGGATATTGTTATTATAGAACCCCAGGGATGGCTGGATATTGTTAGAATAGAACCCCAGGGATGGCTGGATATTGTTAGAATAGAACCCCAGGGATGGCTGGATATTGTTAGAATAGAACCCCAGGGATGGCTGGATATTGTTAGAATAGAACCCCAGGGATGGCTGGATATTGTTAGAATATAACCCCAGGGATGGCTGGATATTGTTATTATAGAACCCCAGGGATGGCTGGATATTGTTAGAATAGAACCCCAGGGATGGCTGGATATTGTTAGAATATAACCCCAGGGATGGCTGGATATTGTTAGAATAGAACCCCAGGGATGGCTGGATATTGTTAGAATAGAACCCCAGGGATGGCTGGATATTGTTAGAATAGAACCCCAGGGATGGCTGGATATTGTTAGAATAGAACCCCAGGGATGGCTGGATATTGTTAGAATAGAACCCCAGGGATGGCTGGATATTGTTAGAATAGAACCCCAGGGATGGCTGGATATTGTTAGAATAGAACCCCAGGGATGGCTGGATATTGTTAGAATAGAACCCCAGGGATGGCTGGATATTGTTAGAAACATAGAAACATAGAATGTGACGGCAGATAAGAACCATTCGGCCCATCTAGTCTGCCCAGTTTTCTAAATACTTTCATTAGTCCCTGGCCTTATCTTATAGTTAGGATAGCCTGATGCCTATCCCACGCATGCTTAAACTCCTTTACTGTGTTAACCTCTACCACTTCAGCTGGAAGGCTATTCCATGCATCCACTACCCTCTCAGTAAAGTAATACTTCCTGATATTATTTTTAAACCTTTGTCCCTCTAATTTAAGACTATGTCCTCTTGTTGTGGTAGTTTTTCTTCTTTTAAATATAGTCTCCTCCTTTACTGTGTTGATTCCCTTTATGTATTTAAATGTTTCTATCATATCCCCCATGTCTCGTCTTTCCTCCAAGCTATACATGTTAAGATCCTTTAACCTTTCCTGGTAAGTTTTATCCTGCAATCCATGAACCAGTTTAGTAGCCCTTCTTTGAACTCTCTCTAAGGTATCAATATCCTTCTGAAGATAGGGTCTCCAGTACTGTGTACAGTACTCCAAGTGAGGTCTCACCAGTGTTCTGTACAATGGCATGAGCACTTCCCTCTTTCTACTGCTAATACCTCTCCCTATACAACCAAGCATTCTGCTAGCATTTCCTGCTGCTCTATTACATTGTCTGCCTACCTTTAAGTCATCAGAAATAATCACCCCTAAATCCCTTTCCTCAGATGTTGAGGTTAGGACTCTATCAAATATTCTGTACTCTGCCCTTGGGTTTTTACGTCCAAGATGCATTATCTTGCACTTATCCACATTAAATGTCAGTTGCCACAACTCTGACCATTTTTCTAGTCTACCTAAATCATTTGCCATTTGGCTTATCCCTCCTGGAACATCAACCCTGTTACATATCTTAGTATCATCCGCAAAAAGACACACCTTACCATCAAGACCTTCTGCAATATCACTAATAAAAATATTAAAGAGAATGGGTCCAAGTACAGATCCCTGAGGTACCCCACTGGTGACAAGCCCAAGCTTCGAATATACTCCATTGACTACAACCCTCTGTTGCCTGTCACTCAGCCACTGCCTCACCCATTCAACAATATTGGAATCCAAACTCAAAGATTGTAGTTTATTGATAAGCCTTCTATGTGCAACAGTGTCAAAAGCCTTACTGAAATCTAGGTAAGCAATGTCTACTGCACCACCCTGATCTATAATTTTAGTTACCCAATCAAAAGAATCAATAAGATTAGTTTGGCATGATCTCCCTGAAGTAAACCCATGTTGTCTCTGATCTTGAAATCCGTGTGTTTTTAGATGTTCAACAATCCTATCCTTTAACATGGTTTCCATCACTTTCCCCACTACTGAAGTTAGGCTTACTGGCCTATAGTTGCCCGACTCCTCCCTATTACCTTTCTTGTGAATGGGCACAACATTCGCTAACTTCTAATCTTCTGGGACTACTCCTGTTATCAATGATTGGTTAAATAAATCTGTTAATGGTTTTGCTAGTACACCACTAAGCTATTTTAATAGCTTTGGGTGTATTCCATCAGGTCCCATTGACTTATTTGTCTTTACTTTTGACAGTTGTTATTATAGAACCCCAGGAATGGCTGGATATTGTTATTATAGAACCCCAGGAATGGCTGGATATTGTTAGAATAGAACCCCAGGAATGGCTGGATATTATTATATAATCCCAGGAATGGCTGGATATTATTATATAACCCCAGGAATGGCTGGATATTGTTAGAATATAACCCCAGGAATGGCTGGATATTGTTAGAATATAACCCCAGGAATGGCTGGATATTGTTAGAATATAACCCCAGGAATGGCTGGATATTGTTAGAATATAACCCCAGGAATGGCTGGATATTGTTAGAATATAACCCCAGGAATGGCTGGATATTGTTAGAATATAACCCCAGGAATGGCTGGATATTGTTATTATATAACCCCAGGAATGGCTGGATATTGTTATTATATAACCCCAGGGATGGCTGGATATTGTTATTATATAACCCCAGGGATGGCTGGATATTGTTAGAATAGAACCCCAGGGATGGCTGGATATTGTTAGAATAGAACCCCAGGGATGGCTGGATATTGTTAGAATAGAACCCCAGGGATGGCTGGATATTGTTAGAATAGAACCCCAGGGATGGCTGGATATTGTTAGAATAGAACCCCAGGGATGGCTGGATATTGTTAGAATAGAACCCCAGGAATGGCTGGATATTATTATATAACCCCAGGAATGGCTGGATATTGTTAGAATAGAACCCCAGGAATGGCTGGATATTGTTAGAATAGAACCCCAGGGATGGCTGGATATTGTTAGAATAGAACCCCAGGGATGGCTGGATATTGTTAGAATAGAACCCCAGGGATGGCTGGATATTGTTAGAATAGAACCCCAGGGATGGCTGGATATTGCTAGAATAGAACCCCAGGGATGGCTGGATATTGCTAGAATAGAACCCCAGGGATGGCTGGATATTGTTAGAATAGAACCCCAGGGATGGCTGGATATTGTTAGAATAGAACCCCAGGGATGGCTGGATATTGTTAGAATAGAACCCCAGGGATGGCTGGATATTGTTAGAATAGAACCCCAGGGATGGCTGGATATTGTTAGAATAGAACCCCAGGGATGGCTGGATATTGTTAGAATAGAACCCCAGGGATGGCTGGATATTGTTAGAATAGAACCCCAGGGATGGCTGGATATTGCTAGAATAGAACCCCAGGGATGGCTGGATATTGTTAGAATAGAACCCCAGGGATGGCTGGATATTGTTAGAATAGAACCCCAGGGATGGCTGGATATTGTTAGAATAGAACCCCAGGGATGGCTGGATATTGTTAGAATAGAACCCCAGGGATGGCTGGATATTGTTAGAATAGAACCCCAGGGATGGCTGGATATTGTTAGAATAGAACCCCAGGGATGGCTGGATATTGTTAGAATAGAACCCCAGGGATGGCTGGATATTGTTAGAATAGAACCCCAGGGATGGCTGGATATTGTTAGAATAGAACCCCAGGGATGGCTGGATATTGTTAGAATAGAACCCCAGGGATGGCTGGATATTGTTAGAATAGAACCCCAGGGATGGCTGGATATTGTTAGAATAGAACCCCAGGGATGGCTGGATATTGTTATTATAGAACCCCAGGGATGGCTGGATATTGTTATTATAGAACCCCAGGGATGGCTGGATATTGTTATTATAGAACCCCAGGAATGGCTGGATATTGTTATTATATAACCCCAGGAATGGCTGGATATTGTTATTATAGAACCCCAGGAATGGCTGGATATTGTTATTATAGAACCCCAGGGATGGCTGGATATTGTTATTATATAACCCCAGGGATGGCTGGATATTGTTAGAATAGAACCCCAGGGATGGCTGGATATTGAAACTCTGAAAACAAAAGGTGAAAAATTCCACCTTCATAAATCTAAAAAACACATCATGTGATAGTCCGCAATGGCATCCACTTTTCAAATGGTTTACGTTGATGGAGTGATTTAAATATGTGAGCTAAATGCTCAAAATGTGCAATAAATCAATCTTCAATTTACCATAAAAACCACACGGATTTGAAAAATGCACAGTTAATATGTAACCAAGTATTTTATATTAAAATAAAAATTGCCACAATCTTTGACATAAGCTAGTGGGGGTGGGGAAAGGCACAATATACACCATATGAGACACTTTGGGGTAGCTTTAACACCCCAAAATAAGACAGACCCATCAAATCCTTCTCTCAAATTTTAACTGTAAAAACGGAAATGGCCAGTGTCACGAACGCACCCTACTTCAAGAATGTGCGTGACGTAGTTGTGGTGGTGAAAGGGTAAAAATTCACTATGTCTGCGCTAGACCGGAAATAATGACAAAATCCCACTCAACACCACCCACACTTAAACATAATATAACTATTACTATTTTAACACTGCCACCACCAAGGCAATTTATTAATAGGGGGGGGGGGGGGGGGCTTGGTCCCCCAGGTAACTTGATAAGAAAACCCACCAAATATAACTTGGCAATATATGTAAGCAATTGTAAAACACTAATTTAATCTCTTCATGTAACATGATTCTTTACCAGACAAAGGCAGAATAAATAAAGGAATATTTATTATGAGCAAAAAATAGTCAGTGCATACAAAATATAGATAACAGCAATCAAAATTATTTACACGAACAGCAGATAAAAACAAAAGGCATGCATTAACAGAAGGCCTAATTACTTACTCAGTTTTTTGTTTTCTTTTTCTTTTTTTTCAACGTTAAACTTCTGCCCCAGGGTCTCTGGTAAGAAAGATGGTGACTCACTTAGAATTCTGTCCCCAAGCAAGTACAAAGATCTTTCAGTATCATTGGATATATATCCTGTGGATTACTATGCCAGGTCTAGAGGTGGAGTTAAGGCGTATCTATAGAGACCATAAGTAACCACCCCCTTGTGTTTAAGACCAACATCAATCCAAACGTAAACATTTGGTTCTATCTTCTCTTATGTACTTGACACAGAAAGAATAATTGCATCTACGAATCTGTTATTTTTTTTTTCCATTCCATAGATATGTAACACGCCTCGCTTGCGACCCAATATAGCGGACATCACAATCCCTTCCCCTATGGTTAAGTTATGCAAATCATGTTTGGGATTGTTTAGGAGTTGGTGCTTGTCACATTCCAAATATAACAAAATAAGCTTAATTATTAATCTGTGGATAAACTTTATTTCCTCTCTCTCTTGAGATTGACTCCTCAGTTAAAAGGTACAGGCCATATGGCTGAAGCCAGGCTTTTCCAGTGTAGAATCTCACACCTTGCAGAGCCTTTGATTAATCAGTTTCCATCCAAATGGTAACCCATCAGACCCTTTTCACATTCCTATGCCATTTTACATGACCCCTTCTGTCATATGACCCTTCCTCCCCCTCCCAAAACATGTATTACTATATTTAGCAGAGTTTGGCAGTTAACCCCTTAAGGACTGAACCAAATGTACACGTTGTGAACAGAACAAAACGTAAACAAAACCTGGCATTTGCGCTATATCTGTCCAACAGTAATTCACTTCTTTCATATTAAATGCGCCCCCTTATTATTATTTTTTTTTTTTTTTTTTTTTAAATTCTTTATTTTTGTAGTGCAGGGATACAATACAAGCTGGCAAGAGGTGCCCCAAAAGCAGTCCTCTGGCTTCTCCACGCGTAACATGCTATGTTCTGTTGTGTCAGGCAGAGTTTCAAGTGCAGGTGTGTACATATAGTGGTTTACTGACATATGGTAAACTGTTGAAATAACAAGCTCAGCTGAATCAAGCATTTGAAGCAAAGCACTATTAGTGTCCACCCCATGTTGGGCCAATGCAGTTAGTCCTGCTTCCTTGCCGGGATGCCGGACGATCCGCCTGTTGGTAGTGCGGTCTGCCATAGTGGGAAGATCGGATTGACGTCTTGGTGGCAAGTGCAGTCCCCTTAGGTGTCCGTGCAGGGAAACTATCTTCTACCCAGGGGTACGTGTTGTCCAGCCTGATGCCCGCCGTGTACAGGGGGAGAGAGTTGTCGGGCAGTATGTTCCAGCCCCTCTGCGGTGAGTGAAGCAGTTCAGTAGGGTAAATTAGGGTCTTAAACCGTTGTCCCGTGGTGTGGTCAGTACCCGCTGATGCTGTGGGTGGTAGTGCTGCTCCCCCCTGGCTTGTGGTACCTTAGAGTTCCTTCTTTGGCTCCTGTTCATTCAGGTCCTGTAGTCCGCCTGTGCAGTAAGAAGGGGATGCGTCCGGCAGAGTCGCCTGCCACGCGGTCTCCGCCATCTTGGAAGCGGACCCTCAGCAAGTTAGTGGCACTCCGGTGGGACACAGGGTGGAGGCCGGGATCACCCCCGCCGGCCCATAGGGGGGGGGAACAGGGCCGGACCCGCCTACCTTCTCGGTTCCGCCGTACCTCTGGCGGGCAGGATAGCTGGGCAGCGGCCGTCCACCCCGCTCACCGCCCGGGCGGTCTCCATCTTAGCTGACAGGGATCGCCCACCGAGGGACTAAAACCTCACGGCAAGCCTCTCCCCGGTACCAGGGTCGCCTCTAGTGATGTGGCACAGCTGCCAGTGGCTTGGGGAGAATTTTGCCGGTTTTCAAGGGCTAAAAACTAAATAGCTTGTCGGGAGCCATTCTGCTGTGCGTCCGCTCGGCATGGCGGTCCGGCCCCGCCCCCTGCACCCCCTTATTATATATCATTTTATTCAGGGGAAACAGGGCTTTCATTTAATATCAAATATTTAGCTATGAAACATAATTTAATATGAAACAAATGGGAGAAAATAAGAAATGTTGTTATTTCTTTAGTTCTACATGACATTTTAACTGTCAATGTCATAATACTGTTTGCTTTTACTGCAATAAAATACACATATTTGTATTCAGCAAAGTCTTACGTGTAAAACAGTACCCCCTATGTACAGGTTTTATGGTGTTTTGGGAAGTTACAGGGTCAAATATAGCACGTTACATTTGAAATTGAAATTCGCCAGATTGGTTACATTGCCTTTGAGGCTGTATAGTAGCCCAGGAAATAAATGTACACCCATAATGGCATACCATTTGCAATAGTAGACAACCCAAGGTATTGCAAATGGGGTATGTCCAGTCTTTTTTAGTAGCCATTTGGTCACAAACACTGGCCAAAGTTAGCGTTAGTATTTGTTTGTGTGAAAAATTTAAAAAACGCCAATTTTGGCCAGTGTTTGTGACTAAGTGGCTACTAAAAAAGTCTGGACATACCCCATTTGCAATACCTTGGGTTGTCTACTATTGCAAATGGTATGCCATCATAAGGGTAATTTTCATTCTTGGGCTACCATAGGGTCACAAAGGCAACGTAAGCAATCTGGCGAATTTTAATGTGAAAAAAATGAAACACAAGCCTTATATTTGACGCTGTAACTTTTGAAAACACCATAAAACCTGTACATGAGGGGTACTGTTGTACTCGGGAGACTTCGCTGAACACAAATATGTGTTTCAAAAAAGTAAAAAGTATCACAGCAATAATATCGTCCGTGTAAGTGCTGTTTGTGCGTGAAAAATGCCAAAAACTTCACTTTTTACTGGCGATATCATCGTTTTAATATATTTTACTGTTTTGAAACATTTATATTTGTGTTCAGCGAAGTCTCCCGAGTAAAACAGTACCCCCCATGTACAGGTTTTATGGTGTCTTGGAAAGTTATAGGGTTAAATATAGTGCTAGCAAATTAAATTCCCTATACTTTCGGCATGGGTTGTCAGGCAGGTCCCGCTAATTGTAATTAATTAGGATACCTACCGTATATACTCGAGTATAAGCCGACCCGAATATAAGCCGAGGCCCCTAATTTTATCCCAAAAAACTGGGAAAACTTATTGACTCGAGTATAAGACTAGGGTGGGAAATGCAGCAGCTACTGGTAAATTTCTAAATAAAATTAGATCCTAAAAAAAATATATTAATTGAATATTTATTTACAGTGTGTGTATAATGAATGCAGTGTGTGCGTATGTGTGTGTGTATGAGTGCAGCGTGTGTGTATGAGTGCAGTGTGTGTGTGTATGAGTGCAGTGTGTGTGTGTATGAGTGCAGTGTGTGTGTGTATGAGTGCAGTGTGTGTGTGCATGAATGCAGTGTGTGTGTGTGCATGAATGCAGTGTGTGAATGCAGTGTGTGCAGGGCCGGTGCAAGGATATTTGCCGCCGTAGGCAAAAAAAAATTGCCGCCCCTCCCCCCCCCATATGTCCTGACTTCCCCTCCTCCTCCCTCAGTGGTCCTTACCTCCCCACCCCCGTGTTCCTTCACCCCCCCCCCCCCAGTGGTCCTTACCCTCCCCTAGTGGTCCTTACTTCCCCCTCCCCTCCCATAGTGGTCCTTATCCCACCCCCTCCCTCTCATAGTGGTCCTTATCCCCCTTCTCCCTCCCATAGTGTTCCTTATCCCCCCCCATCCCTCCCATAGTGGTCCATATACCCCCCCTCCCTCCCATAGTGGTCCATATACCCCCCCCTCCCTCCCATAGTGGTCCTTATCCCACCCCCTCCCTCCCATAGTGGTCCTTATCCCACCCCCTCCCTCCCATAGTGGTCCTTATCCCACCCCCTCCCTCCCATAGTGGTCCTTATCCCACCCCCTCCCTCCCATAGTGGTCCTTATCCCACCCCCTCCCTCCCATAGTGGTCCTTATCCCACCCCCTCCCTCCCATAGTGGTCCTTATACCCCCCCTCCCTCCAATAGTGGTCCTTATCCCCCCCTCCCTCCCATAGTGGTCCTTATCCCCCCCCATCCCTCCCATAGTGGTCCTTATCCCCCCCCATCCCTCCCATAGTGGTCCTTATCCCCCCCTCCCTCCCATAGTGGTCCTTATCCCCCCCTCCCTCCCATAATAGTGGTCCTTATCCCCCCCTCCCTCCCATAATAGTGGTCCTTATCCCCCCCTCCCTCCCATAGTGGTCCTTATCCCCCCCTCCCTCCCATAGTGGTCCTTATCCCCCCTCCCTCCCATAGTGGTCCTTATCCCCCCTCCCTCCCATAGTGGTCCTTATCCCCCCTCCCTCCCATAGTGGTCCTTATCCCCCCTCCCTCCCATAGTGGTCCTTGACCCCCCCTCCCTCCCATAGTGGTCCTTGACCCCCCCTCCCTCCCATAGTGGTCCTTATACCCCCCCTCCCTCCCATAGTGGTCCTTATCCCCCCCCCTCCCTCCCATAGTGGTCCTTAACCCACCCCCTCCCTCCCATAGTGGTCCTTAACCCACCCCCACCCTCCCATAGTGGTCCTTATACCCCTTTTTTTGTTATTATTAATTTTTTTTTATTCTTATTATTTTTTTATTATTTCTTCTTATTTTATTTATATATTTATTTTTTTCGTCCCCCCTCCCTGCTTGATACATGGCAGGGAGGGGGGCTCCTTCCCTGGTGGTCCAGTGAAAGTTCAGTGGGGGGGGGAGAGGGGGGCTGGCAGAGCTGTAACTTACCTGTTCTGCAGCTCCTGTCAGCTCTCTCCTCCTCTGCGCCGTCCGTTCTGCTCTTCTGTCAGCTCCCAGTGTAAATCTCGCGAGAGCCGCGGCTCTCGCGAGATTTACAGTGGGAGCTGACCGAGGTGCTGACCGGACGGCGCAGAGGAGGAGAGAGCTGACAGGAGCTGCAGAACAGGTAAGTTACAGCTCTGCCAGCCCCCCTCTCCCCCCAGTCTGTATTATGGCAATGCAAATTGCCATAATACAGACCTTGACTCGAGTATAAGCCGAGTTGGGGTTTTTCAGCCCAAAAAATGGGCTGAAAAACTCGGCTTATACTCGAGTATATACGGTAATTATGTAAAAATATTACATAAATATATGTGTAGAATTAGTGTGTGTGTGTATATATATATATATATATATATATATGTGTGTATATATATATGTGTATATATAATTTCGTTCTACGTGTATTTTGAGATAGAGATATATATTCACAATACAGTTAGAACGAAATAACACACATCTATATATTTTTTTAATTATTTATTTTTAATTTTTTTACGTATTTACATATTTTTTATATTATATATATATATATAACAAAAATTATATATATAATCAGTATCAGTCTACGTGTAATTTGATATTAATATATATAATTATATATTAAAAGTAAAATACACCTAGACAGTGTATATATGTGTGTGTGTGTGTGTATATATATATATATATATATATATATATTAATTTTATTTTATTTTTTTACACTGATTAATTAATTGTATTTTATTTCCAGCCAGCAGGGGAACTAACTGTCATTACAGTTAGTCCCCCTGCTGGCAATGCCTGAGCCAGCTATCCCGGCCATGTGATTGTGAGGTCCTCGCAAGGACCTCACTCTCACATGGCCGGGGGGGGTCGGAAGAGGACGGAGTGAGATCGCCGGCGACCGGGTAAGTAAGAAAAGACCGGAGGGCGTACAATTACGCCCGGCGGAGTTTAGAGTAGGGATCGACCGATATTGATTTTTTAGAGCCGATACCGATACCGATATTCTGTAAACTTTCAGGCCGATAGCCGATATAATTTGCCGATATTCTGTACATTTACCATTTTGGAAAATAAAAACAATTTCTAAAGGTAAATGCACAAAATATAAATGCCACGTGTAGTGGATGCAGTGTGTTTAGACAGGAGAGCTGTGTGTGTTTGTGTAGTGTGTGTGTAGTGGATGCAGTGTGTGTTTGTGTAGTGTGTGTGTGTGTTGTGGATGCAGTGTGTGTTTTTGTAGTGTGTGTGTTGTGGATGCAGTGTGTGTTTGTGTAGTGGATGCAATGTGTATTTGTCTAGTGTGTGTAGTGGATGCAGTGTGTATTTGTCTAGTATGTATATAATGAAAGCAGAGTGTTTGTGTAGTGTGCGTAAAGTGAATGCTGTATTTACTAAATGCAAAGTGTGTGTGTGTTTGTGTAGTGTGTGCATATAACAAATGCAGAGTGTGTGTATTTGTGTAGTGTGTCTATAGTGAATGTAGTGTGTTTATATAATGCAGAGTGTGTGTGTGTTTGTATAGTGTGTGTATATAAAGCAGTGTGTTTGTGTAGTGTGTATTATATAAACACACTACACAAACACACACTGAATTATATAAACACACTACACAAACACACTGTATATAATGCAGTGTGTTTGTGTAGTGTTTATATAATGCAGTGTGTTTGTATAGTGTGTGTGTGTGTGTGTGTGTGTATATAATACAGTGTCTGTTTGTATAGTGTGTGTATATAATGCAGTGTGTGTTTGTATAGTGTGTGTATGTAATGCAGTGTGTTTGTGTAGTGTGCATTATATACACACTATACAAACACACACTGCATTATATACACACACTATACAAACACACACTGCATTATATACACACACTATACAAACACACACTGCATTATATACACACTATACAAACACACACTGCATTATATACACACTATACAAACACACACTGCATTATATACACACTATACAAACACACACTGCATTATATACACACTATACAAACACACACTGCATTATATACACACTATACAAACACACACTGCATTATATACACACACTATACAAACACACACTGCATTATATACACACACTATACAAACACACACTGCATTATATACACACACTATACAAACACACACTGCATTATATACACACACACACACACTATACAAACACACTGCATTATATAAACACTGCATTATATACACAGTGTATTTGTGTAGTGTATAATAATGGAGTGTTTGTGTAAGGGGGCATTTTTGATTAAATATTAAATTATATATTTTTTTATATATTTAATTATTATTATTATTATTATAGATTTTTTTTGTTGTCCCCCCTCCCTGCTTGTTACTTGGCCAGGGAGGGGGGATAGAGCAGTCCCTGGTGGTCCAGTGGCATGGGCTGAGCTGGGGGGGCGGGTAGCAAGCGTTTACTCACCTCCCAGCAGTTCCTGCAGCTCCCCAGTGTAACTCTTGCGGCCAGCGTGCCGCGCGGAGCGTTGCCATGGTAACCCATGGCAACGCTCTGACGGCCGCGGGTCTCGCGAGAGTTACACTGGGGAGCTGGAGGAGCTGCTGGGAGGTGAGTAAACGCTTGCTACCCGCCCCCCCAGGACCGCCGGGCTTGTAATGAGCCTCGCGGTCCTGGGAGGTATTATCGGCAATATCGGTATCTCTATTGGCCGATACCGATTATTGCCGAAAATACCGAATATCGGACGATTATATCGGTAAAACCGATAATCGGTCGATCCCTAGTTTAGAGACGCTTAAAATAGGGCGTAATTGTACGCCGTCCGGTCTTAAGGGGTTAAATGTCTTCATAATGTGTAAATAACCTGAGCTGTCTAATTTATGTAAATATATACTTTTGTGTCTACAAGAAAAACCTACTAAATTTTACAATCCCTCCACTTTGAAATTGTATTTTTTACCTTGTATTTTGTGACCTGTAACTTTCAAAAATAAACAGAAATCCTAGACTTATTATATACTCTCTAAATCAGGACAATTAAGTTACATTATTTTGAGATATATTTTAAACCTTATTGCCAAAACTCTGGGCAGAACAAACACCTAATTCCACGTTCAGTCTGGTAAAATGGTACCAAGGCTCAGTCAGTAAATTCACCCGCTTATACACGAAACTCTAAACTTGAATTCAAACCCAAATGGCAGAAATTAAAGGAACACTATATGCACCCAGACTGCTTCCACTTAATGAAGTGGTCTGGGTGCCAGGTCCATCTAGGATTAACCCTTTCTGCTGTAAACCCAGCAGTTTCAGAGAAACTGCTATGTTTACATATGGGTTCCGCCTCTAGCGGCTGTCAATGAGACAGCCACTAGAGGCTGGATTAACCCATATTGAGAATGCTTTCCTATGGACTGACTGAAATGTGCGCGCGGCACTATAGTGGCAGGCAAACAAGTTTGTTTTCCTGGCACTATAGTGGTCCTTTAAGCTAATATTGCTGAGTTAGAAAAATTCTCCACCTCACCCATAACCACTGATTAAAGCTTAAATTTACAATTTAATTTTTAATTCACTGTATCTTGGAGTTTAATCAATAAACCCATCAATTTTCATTTTACAATGTTGGCTGTGTATTTGATCAAATACTAGAAACCCTTGTAGGTGTGTGTTTCTTAATTCTCTTGACGTAGATTTTGATGTATCCTGAACATTGCATTTATATTTTACACTCCACGCACCATTATCATTTCTGGATTTCCTGTAGCTGTAGTAGACATGCGAAACGACAGTCAAGTCCTCTATCAGTGAACGATTGGGGTCATATTGTAATAAGCAGATTATTGTTCCATAGATCCGAGGAGTATTATATAGTGTGGCGAAAGTAACCTCACCACCACTTGTAATTGGAGAGGCCTGCTTGCCAGCTATGGGGACTATGGCCCCTGAGATGTATTGCCCTTTAAAAGCATTATTTGGGCATATTGGATTTTAAAACCCTGTTTCTGCCCCTTTAAATTCTATTGGAAAGGATTTGCACTTTCGAAGTGGCACTTCGGAAAACGTGGCGGCAGCTATTTTAATTCAGTCGAATGCGTTCAGCGGTGTTTGGTCGTCGAGTTCATGTAACTCAAATCGGACATGCGACTGCCTGAACACAGCTGAAACTTTAGCTTCTCTGAACTTCAACTCTTCGACTGGAGACCAAAGCTTCCCGTTCGTCTATTTGAACTGAAATTAACATTAGAAATAGAAGGGGCGCACAGCTAAACTCTCTTGAACTATTTTGGGCATGAAAGCCATGCTTGCAGTCGGTCAAAAGAGACTTCCATGGAACTTTTGAACCCCTGCTCTGATGTGGGTGAATTTTGGATATGTTGCTCACCCAGATCAGGGCCATCCAGGGATGCATAATATTTTGGGGTGTTTTCTAGACTTTGGTGAAAATGTTTTTCTGTCTGTGGATAATTAGGGTATTGTATTAGCTGCTTTAATTATATCCCAGGCAGAAGGGAGGTCCCCAAACCCCTACTAACCCAGCTCCCCCCCAAAAATTAACCCCTACCTACCCCCCTTAACCCTAAAAAATGAGGGGAGACTATTAACTAAGTACCTGTATAAAAATAAATAAATAAAACTTCCCATTTGATGTCTTCTTCTTGTTTTGTAAAATCTTCTTTTTTTTTTTTTTTTTCTCCAAAAAAGGCCAAATAAAAATCCATAATGACGGTCGCAATGGGAGAAAAAAAAATCTGAGCGGGGGAAAAAAAAAATCCATCTTAACCCATTGTTGGCTCCGCGCAGACTGCGCTCTGCAGGGCTTTCCCCCGCCCTGCAATTAGGCTCAGAGCACTGTGGTTGGTTTAAGCCATCCAATCAGTGCTATGACAGGTAAATCTCTACATTTACCTGTCACAGCACTCTGGTTAGCTTCAAATCCAGCCAATCAGAGTACTGTCATTTTACACGTGAGAAAGTTCTTTGGAATTTTCCCACGCTGTGTAATTTGACTCCTGACACTCTGGTTACTTTCAATCCACCAATCAGAGTGTTATGAGTCAAATTACTCAGCGTGGGAAAATTCCAAAGAACTTTCCCACGCTGTGTAAAATGACACAGAGCACTCTGGCTGGATTTCAAGTTAACCAATCAGAGTGCTGTGACAGGTAAATGTAGAGACTTACCTGTCAGTTCATTTACCTGTCAGAGCACTCTGATTGGATGGCTTAAACCATTATATTTATATTATGGCAAAGATTTATATTTGGCTTTTTGGGGGGCTGAAAAGATTTGTGGAAAAAATAAATCAAATGGATTTTTTTTATTTTTTTTCAGGTACTTGGTTAATGGACCCCCCTAATTATTTTTAGGGTGAGGGGGTAGGTAGGGGTTAATTTTTTTTGGGGGGGGTGGGGGTTGACTAGGGGTTTGGAAATCCCTAGTCACCTTGGGGGGGAGGGGGGGTTTACATTTTTTATTTCTAACTTAGGGCCCTACCCGCCGCTTAGGGGTGGGGGCCTGGTGGGCGCGCAATAGGTCCCCCTTCAGGTTAGTAGCCCCCACTCGCGTGGCACTGCTGGTGGCTCGGGAGGGAGTAGCTTTATATTTTTGTTTCACTGTTTACTAGACATGCCCCTACTCGCGGTATAGCGAGTAGGGGCATAATTTACTAATACTAAGTAATCTTTACTTAGTATTGGTAAATGTGTCTGTCTGAAAGACCAATTTAGGTCTTTCGCCCTTTTAGTAGATAACTCCCTATTTCCCACGGTATTAGGGAGTTATCTACTTATACATTCCTTTCCTTCCATTGACTGGCTAAGTAACTTACAACAATCAAGTAACACACATTCATATAAAATGTAAGTGTTGCAAATGGTAACAGCTGAAACCTGGCTATGTTTGTATACGTTTTATCTAAACTTGTATACAGTGTAACATTCTTCATTCTTTCACTGGGTAGGTAGGTATATTAGTAGTTAGGCAATACTTAGGAAGTATCCGAATGTCCGAATTGCCTGAAATTCGTCTGAATGCATATTCGGACCGAAACGAATTGCACATGTCTAGGGCTTGGAGTCCTCCGCAAGCATTAGGAGCATCGATTGGCGGAGGTACTCGGTCGGAGTGCCAGCGGTCCGTCACATATAGCAATAGGAACAGTTATAGGATTTGTGATTATACTTAATCAGCACCAATCCTGTCATGTATTTGGTATTACTCACTCTGTCTTCTATAAAATGTTTTCCAAATATTCTAAATTGCATGATGGAGCTAACTGGAGTTAGACATAGCTTTAATTACATCATTTCAGACCATCCTGATGAATTTATAACTACATGTTTTCCATTCTTTTCACATTAAATAATTTTAATTAAAACAAACTATATACAGTAATTGCAGAATCGATCCCTTCTCACGGCATCAGAGTAAAGTGCGATAATGAACAAGGACAGCAATCAAGTGACTAAAAAGATTTTGGATCTAACTCTAGAGATCATCTACCTGCTGACTGGAGAGGTGAGTGATTTTGGGTAATGTCACATTGACTTTCACACTAAGAACACATTAGAAAAGGGACATGGTTTGAGTTGCAGATTCAGCTTTTGAATACTCAAGAGGACAAGGACAATAGAGGTCTGAGAACCATAGAAAATGATGTGGGCACCCTCCTCCATCTAGATGATCTCCAGTCCAATCTAGTGCTGCTCATATGGAAGCATAGGGAACCTACTGGACATGACTGGCAAGTGCCATGCTCAGTCATTCCGATTTCTTCTCTACGAGAACAGTCCCAGAGCTTAGCAGCATCATGCATTTAGGAATCAGTAAATGTAAAAATATTGGCACTTTTCTAAATGTCCTAAATTGCACCCTCCGAGATGTCAGACAGCCTGGTGGGTGCTCTTACTTACTTGGATTTAGTGCTTCTCAATGGAAAAACTATCGATTTGAGATCAGTGAATGTGTGAAATTTACCATGCTGCTCTAAGAGCGGAGTAGAGATGGAGCAAGAAAAACTTCCTGTTCCTGGGTTAGAGGTAAGTAGCCCTTTTAAAAAAGTAAAAACAAAAAATATATATTTTATAGGAATAGGTGGGACCCAAAATCCGCATTGAAAATAAATGCCCTTGGTCATAAATCTGGCAGTTGTGCATGGAAAACAATAAGTCGATGAATACATGTTAGGAGAGAGAAATCCATATGCAGAGTTTCAGTATGTTAAACCATTTCCACCAGAGGCCGAAATTAAGCTTGGGATGAGTGGCAGCAGTCTGGGCTGCAAGGAAGGATGAAAACTTTCCCAAGTATTTACTGCTTATAATATAAACCGTGGTTACTCCTTCCAGTAAATGGCCATTTTCTTTATTTGCCCCACAATACTTAGGACCATGTGGTTGAGAAGAAACATGGTTCAAGTATACTGGACTGCTGCAGTCCAAGTAGATCAGAAACATTCTGCAGGACCCAGAGCCCCATCAATGTGCCTCCAGCCCCCTTCATGAGCCACGAGCAGAAGATCCTGGAACTGACCAATCAGATCATCCACCTGCTGACTGGAGAGGTGAAACTGCTGGGCATGGGTCATCATACAGTAAAACCAAGTAATGTGTCTTGATGCTGACTGTATTATTGTGTGTACCAGGTTCCTATAAGATGTGAGGATGTCACTATCTATTTCTCCATGGAGGAGTGGGACTATATAGAAGGACACAAGGATCTCAAGGATGTGATAATGGATAACCACCAGCCTCACAGCTTACTGGGTAATGAGATTTCTGATCTTCAAAACTGATCTGGTAAACCTTTTTGTCCAGTACCAAGAAGTGGCAATACATAGAATTCATAATTGGGTAAATTACAATGTCATGTTTAATATTTATCAACAAATTAATGACTGCTGGACTATTGTAATGATGGTGACACAATCACAATCCTGCTTCCTTCGGATTATCATGTTATTTATATAAGCGCCAACAAATTCCGCAACGCTTTACAGTGGGTAAACAAACATAGTTGTAACCAGACAAATTGGACACACAGTAACAGAGGGGTTGAGGGCCCTGCTCAATGAGCTTACATGCTAGAGGGAGTGGGGTAAAGTGACACAAAAGGTAAGGATAGTATTAGACTAATGACAGTTGCAAGAGTGGAATCAGTCGGGAGCTATTGACAGTTTAATTGATATGCTTTTTATGAAGTGTTTTTAAAAAAACATTTAACAAGTGGAGACTGGGTGAGTTCCACAGGAACGGAGCAACCCTCAAAGTCGTTAAGGTGAGCATCACAGGTAGGAGTACGGACAGAAGATAGACGTAAGTTTTCAGCAGAGAGTAAGGGCCTAGACGGGACATACTTGTGTATTAGAGAGGCTAGATAGGTGGGATCAGCATTTGGTAGAGATTTGAAAGCAATGACCATTTTAAATTAAGCCCTATATCTTCTAGGAAGCCAATGTAGGGACTGACAGAAGTGGGAGGCGTGGGAGGTGCGGGCGGAGAGGAAGATGAGCCTCACCTCCGTATTAATTATGGACTGTAACAGCGCAAGTTGGGAGCATGTAAGACCACTGAGATTACAGTAGTCAAGGCGAGAAAGGACTGTGGAAAGGACCAGCACCTTAGTCGCATCTGGCGTCAAGTAGGGTCTGATGCATGCAATGTTTTTGAGATGGAAACAACAGGATTTGGCGATAGACCGAACATGAGGCTTGAAGGAGAGGTCTGAGTCAAAGAGAACACCTAGGCAGCGAGCCTGTGTGGTGGAGCTGATGGTAGCACCGTTGACTTGGAGGGAGACAGACACAGGAGTAACACTTGAGGGAGGAAAGACCAGAATTTCAGTTTTGGTCAAGTTTAGTTTAAGGAAGTGGGCAGTTAGAAATAGCAGAGAGGCAGTCAGAGAAACTTATCGAGAGGACAGATTGATTTGCTTGTCATCTGCAGAGGAAATGATATTGAAAGCCAAAGGAGCTAATGAGTTTACCAAGGGAGGCAGTATAGATGGAGAACAGTAGGGGACCAAGGACTGAACCTTAGGGGACACCAATAGAGAGGAGGTGGGGAGAAGAAGCAGAGCCAGAGAAAGAAACACTGAAAGAGCGCTCGGAGAGGTAAGAAGAGCACCAGGAGAGAGCAATGTCTTGTAGATCGATATTGCGGAGGATGAGAAAAAGCTGTTGATGATCAACCGTGTCAAAAGCCGTAGAAAGGTCAAGGAGAATTTGGATAGAGTTGTGACCACAAGATTTTACAGCGAGTAGATCATTGGATACTTTGGTCAGTGCGGAAACCAGACTGAAGCGGGTCTAGCAGAGAGTTGGACTTGAGGAAGTCTGTCAGTCTCGCATACACAACTCTTTCAAGGATCTTGGATACAAAAGGCAGTAGCAAGATAGGACGGGAGTTAAGGTCAGGAAGGGTTACAGTTGCATGTTTGGAGGGTGAGAATTCTGATAATTTTTAATGCCATTTTTACCAGTCTAAGAAATTCACAAATGAGCCTTGTATATACCTTAACATTTGTTTCCCCTCATTAACTTTGCCATATCGACCTATTAAATTTAACGGGTTACTCCAACCAATTAGACTGATTTTCCTCTCCCAGTCGCTCCTCTCACACCGCTGTCAGTAATTACACTGGCTTCCTGTATCCTATAGGAGAAAATTCAAAGTACTAATCCATACCTATAAAGCACTGACCAATTCTAGCCCCTCTTATATCTCTTCACTGATCCATAGGTATGCCCCTTCTGAGTCTCTCCGCTCTGTCCGCTGCTCGCACCAGTACGGCCAACTCACGCTTGCAGGACTTCTCACGGGTGGCTCCCTTCCTTTAGAATAGCTTGCCTACCACCACCAGACTCCAACTTTGTTCGATTGCTATCTCCTGTCCTATTGCGTTTTATACCCCACCTCCTCTAGACTGTAAGCTTGTTTGAGCTTGTTTCAACCTTCTTTTCCTGTAAGTTTGTCTCATTTATTGTTAAATCTCCCTCAGAATATTGTGAAGCACTACGGAATTAGTTTGCGCTATATAAATGACAATAATGATAATGGAGCACAGTATTTTGTTAGATACTTTTCTCATACAGGTTTCCCCCCTGCAGAAAGTAGGTAAACATACCTCCCTTCCAGCGCATGTTCTGCCTGTAGCCATATTTTCATCACGCAACATTTTTGCACGGGATGTACAGTCAGCTCCATAAATATTGGGACATCGACTTTGAAATGATTTGAAATGCAGACTTTCAGCTTTAATTTGAGGGTATTTGCATCCAAATCAGGTGATTGGTGTAGAAATTGCAACAGTTTGTATATAAGCCTCCCACTTTTTAAGGGACCAAATGTAATGGGACAATTGGCTGCTCAGCTGTTCCATGGCCAGGTGTATGTTATTCCCTCATTATCCCATTTACAAGGTCCAGAGTTCATTTCAAGTGTGCTATTTCCATTTGGAATCTGTTGCTGTCAACTCTCAATATGAGATCCAAAGAGCTGTCACTATCAGTGAAGCAAGCCATCATTAGGCTGAAAAAACAAAAACAAAACCCATCAGAGAGATGGCAAAAACATAAGGTGTGGCCAAATCAACTGTTTGGAACATCCTTAAAAAGAGAGAACGCACCGGTGAGCTCAGCAACACCAAAAGACCCGGAATACCACGGAAAACAACTGTGGTGGATGACCAAAGAATTCTTTCCCTCGTGAAGAAAACACCCTTCACAACAGTTGGCCAGCTCAAGAACACTCTCCAGGAGGTAGGCGTATGTGTCTCAAAGTTAACAATCAAGAGAAGACTTCACCAGAGTGAATACAGAGGGTTCACCACAAGATGTAAACCATTGGTGAGCCTCAAAAAGAGGAAGGCCAGATTAGAGTTTGCCAAACAACATCTAAAAAAGCCTTCAAAGTTCTGGAACAACATCCTATGGACAGATGAGACCAAGAACAACTTGTACCAGAGTGATGGGAAGAGAAGAGTATGGAGAAGGAAAGGAACTACTCATGATCCGAGGCATACCACCTCATCAGTGAAGCATGGTGGTGGTAGTGTCATGGCGTGGGCATGTATGGAACTGGTTCTCCTATATTTATTGATGATGTGACTGCTGACAAAAGCAGCAGGATGAATTCTGAAGTGTTTCGGGCAATATTATCTGCTCATATTCAGCCAAATGCTTCAGAACTCATTGGACGGTGCTTCACAGTGCAGATGGACAATGACCCGAAGCATACTGCAAAAGCAATCAAAGAGTTTTTTTTTTTTTAAGGGAAAGAAGTGGAATCTTATGCAGTGGCCAAGTCAATCACCTGACCTGAATCCGATTGAGCATGCATTTCACTTGACAAAGACAAAACCGTAGGGAAAATGCCCCAAGAACAAGCAGGAACTAAAGACAGTTGCAGTAAATGCCTGGCAGAGCATCACCAGGGATGAAACCCAGCGTCTGGTGATGTCTATGCATTCCAGACTTCAGGCTGTAATTGACTGAAAAGGATTTGAAACCATGTATTAAGTGAAAGTTTGATTTTATAACTGTTAATCTGTCCCATTACTTTTGGTCCCTTAAAAAGTGTGAGGCTTATACACAAACTGTTGCAATTCCTATACCGTTCACCTTATTTGGATGTAAATACCCTCAAATTAAAGCTGAAAGTCTGCAGTTAAAGCACATCTTGTTCATTTCAAATCCATTGTGTTGGTGTATAGAGCCAAAAATATTAGAATTGTGTCAATGTCCCAATATTTATGTACCTGACTGCATGTTAGGGGAGGATATGGAGGGAAGGTGTACTGCCATTGACTCTCTCTCCAGTATCCTGGCATTATATGCCAAATTTGCTAATTGCAATGGGTAGCCAGAGTGAGAATGCAACAGTGCTTTAGGTGGGAGGGATATAGGTGGCTCCCAGGATAGGCATCTAGTGCGACAACGTTGGGGTTATACCACTGAATACAGTGCACCCCTCTAAAGCAGGGGTAGGCAACCTTCAGCACTCCAGATGTTGTGGACTACATTTACCTTGACGCTTTGCTAGCATTATGGATGTAAGATCATTATGTGAGATGTAGTTCACAACATCTGGAGTGCTAAAAATTACCTACCCCTGCCCTAAGGTAAGAGGTCATCCAAGGACTCCAGTCCCATAATTCTTTCAATGAAGTGAAGTTGTTATGAGGGTAGAGTCACCCTTCAGCAGATTTACATTGAAATCTAATATTTATTTATTTTGGGTTTGTTTGTTTTTGCTCCAGAATGGTAAATTTTTTATTGTGGTTGCTATCATAACAATCTTGTCATTATTTTCCAGCAGATAATTGTATACATGATGACTTCCGAACCCTTAAATGTATATTGCCTGATTTAGAAAACAAAATCATTGATGGAGGGACGTTTCCAAAGTTCAACAAATCTAGCAAAAGACATTTGTGTGAAGAAGTAAGTCTCCACAACATTTTTCCACCCAAAGAATATACAGAGACAGACTATCCATCTACTCATATTAAGGATGAGCGAGCCTTGTGGGAACTCATAGACCATCCACAGACAGGACATCCATCTGCTTTTATTAAGGATGAGCCAACTTCATGTAAAGGAGAACATCTCACAGACATTTCTACACCCAAAACACAGTCAGAATATCCATCTACTCATATTAAGAAAGAACCAGTCTCATTGGAAGAAGGTTATCACAAAAATGGTGACCTTTACATTTGCCCTGAAACTATAAAGGGAGAAGACACATTTACATATATTGCAGATTGTATAAATTCAAAAAATAGAACGTATAACAAGTTCCTAACTGAATCAAGAAACCTCGATACAAATCTTAATTATACATCTGGTAACGTTTCCCAGGTCACATACAAAACAGAGGAAATATTTATCTCTACTGAGAGCTTCAAAAATATTTTAAAAAACACACAGGGTATCACGGAGCCGTCAACTGACACAGAAAATAAAAACTGTTCTGAAACAGGAATGGACATTTTTTCTAAGCCGGAGTTTGTTATTCATGAGGCAAATTGTAGAAGAGAGAAGCCAATTGTGTGTTGTGAATGTGGGAAGAATGTAAGCCAGCTGTCAAGTCTTAAACAGAGGATTCGAGCAGGAGAAAAACCATTTAAATGTACTGAATGTGGAAAATGTTTTAACCGAAAGCAGGATCTTAACAGGCATCTGAAGTTCCACTCAGGGGAGAAACCATTTTCATGTACTTATTGTGGGAAATACTTTACCCTAAAACATGATCTTATTTCTCATCAGAGAATTCACACCGGTGAGAAACCATTTAAGTGCAAGGAATGTGGGAAATGTTTTAGCCGGACTGCAAATCTCGCTGCACACAGGAGAATTCACACAGGAGAAAAGCCCTTCAGTTGCACTGAATGTGGGAAATGTTTTACCTTGGCCTCACAGCTTGCTTCACATAAACTCATTCACACAGGAGAAAACCCATTTAAGTGCGCTGACTGTGGGAAATATTTCAACTTAAAGTATGATCTTTTGAGACATCAAAGGATTCACACAGGAGAGAAACCATTCTCGTGTTCTGAGTGTGGGAAATGTTTTACCCAAGCTGCACACCTTTCTAGGCATCGAAAGATCCATACAGCAGAAAAAGCTATTAAATGAAATGTTTGTGGGCATGCTTGGTTAATTTGTGTTAATCTAGGTACAGTGAGGTTTTAATTATTTTATTAGGAAACGAAAACCTAGCAGCAGGGTGTATATAAATAAATAAAGACAAACAAAAATATGTATATACTAGTAAAGGGGGGAGGGGTGGAATTGTGACACAAAGTAAATATAAATACAAACGTATGTTCTGAATAAGAGTATAACAGGATACTTAAAAACAGAAAATGCACAACAACATAGTGTGAACTGTTTAAAAACATATGGTGGAGGGATAGGGTAGGAATTCCACTCACATGGCACAGAGCCATCCCAGGCTCTGTATTATACGTTCTACGGTGCCACAAAGGGCTAAACGATCCAAATCCCCAAGTTGTCCAAAGAACTGTATGATGGGTCTTCAGTATTTTTCAAAATACGGTTTATTAAGTATTAAAAACCAGCAACAAATATATCTAAAATAATCAGATATTTTAAGTCACATTTCTTTAATAAAATGCTCTTGAAAAATCCATCTAGATATAGTTTTTGGTTTAACCCCTTAAGGACCAAACTTCTAGAATATAAGGGAATCGTGACATGTCATGTGTCCTTAAGGGGTTAAGGGGTTAAGATAGTCTGCAGGTTTTTCAGCATAAAACAGGGATTGGTTATGTGGCATGAGGCTGATTATTCATACAATATTTACATTTTCGTTAAATTGATTCCATTAATCCAAGGTAATTGGTAAAAATCTTATGAACCACTCAACGTTTGGAGAAAGGCCTCAATCCCAGTGCTATTCTGCTTATCTGTGTATACAAATACAGTTATTTTTACCTTAAAGGATTACTCCAAGCGTCGTAACTAGTGGAACAAGAGTTCCGAGCTGGTTATTGTCAGTTCTGTGCATATATGTTGCACAGTGTGTCACTCGTTGTTTGGGAGTTCTCAGCTGATGCTCTCTGCCAATGACTGGCCAGGGGTGTCGGCATACGGCATCACCCAGCAGAGACCCAGGTAAGCAGTTAAACCATTGCAAATGTAAGTGGTGTTTTTTTTTTTTTTTTTTTTTATACGCAATACAGAAAAATTGTTAGGTAGTTGATAAGATTCTCCTTAATGAGGGCTAACCCCTCAGGTATAAGTGTACAGAAAGTAAGCCAAGAGAATCAGGAGTATGTGGTAGGCACTATCTAGTATTAATCATCCTAAAGATTAAAGCCATGATAATCAGAGTGATTAATACTAGATGGTACCCTCCACACACGCCTGATTCTTTGCTTCCTTTCTGTTTTTTAAAGGTAAGTTATGTATGTTAACAACTTCTACTTAACATACATTGATTATTTAGCAAATACATCAATATGTGTGCTTTATAACCATTCAAGCTATTATTATGTTCTCAAAAATGGACCTATAAAATATTAACATATTAAACTGGAGATAGTTCACCTTGCAATAATTGCATTATCTATGGATTTGGTCTAGAGGCTGCTAATATTAAAGGTTATTATAACCAGTAGGAAGGAGTCATTATGCTTAAAAATCATGATTTAAAAGAGTCTTACTGACTAGTTGTAACAAAACCCCTCATTGTTTTGTAGTAGTTATGGTGGTTTTGTTTCTTCCTACGGGGGTTATGGTGTGGGTCTCTGTGCTAACGTTTTATTCCAACCAAGTACACGCTCCTAGACTCTGTTTGCCTTGGGACTATGGCCCCTGGGAAGTATTGCTATTTAAAAACCTCTATTTATAGCTATTGTAATTTGGAGACGGTTTCTGGCCCTTTAAATCCTATGGGAAAGGATCTGCACTTTTGAACTGGCACTTCGGATACAGCCGAAGTAGTCGAAGTGGCCACCATTCGGTATACGAACAAGTGGCGGCGGCCATTTTAATTCAGTCGAACGCATTCAGCGGTGTTTGGTCGTCGAGTTCATGGAACTCAAATCAGATACGCGACAGCATGAACACCGTTGAATTTTACCTTCTCTGGGACTTCTACACTTCGACCAGAGTTGAACGGCGTTCAACAATAGCAACGCCACATTAACATTGCCTATTTGCACGAACAGCCCACGTTAGTGCATTCGAACAGTATTTGAACTATGGAGAATGGACTGGTCGCACTGCCCAAATCTCTGGAACTGTTTTGGGCATGAAAATGTGCGTGCGGTCGGTCAAAATGGGACTTCCAGCTATCTCCCGAACCACTGAACCAATTCGTCTGATTTTTGGATATGTTTTTTATTAGAATTGCATGTATAGTTTTGAAGTTATAAAATTTTTTAAAAAGTATATTTTTTGCTTGGAGATAATTGAGTTGATACAGCTATTTATTATTATTTTATTATTTATATAGCGCCAACAAATTCCGTAGCGCTGTACAATGGGTGGACTAACAGACACATAATTGAGATCAGACCACTGGATGTACAGGAACAGAGGTGGGTTGAGGGCCCTGCTTGATGAGCAATTAACTCAATTATCTCCAAAGCAGAGGGGAGGAATTTTACAGTAATGAATGGGAGCATTTAACTGTGTGTCTGTAAATGATTGGTTGTTGAATCTGCGTTTTCGGTGCCCCACAAGGTCCACGTGGGTGGTAACCTTGTGGGGAAAACTGTATAAAAGAATTGCCCCTTGCACTCAATAAACCAGATCTCAACTCGTAGCCTTGTCTCCTGGTGTAGGGAACAACTATATCACTGCTAGCTCTTGTAAGAGCTCTCTTCAGCTATACTCTCTTGGAGGAGAGCCCCCGCTATACCCTCCTGGAGTAGGGAGCCCGCTCTCCCAGTTCCTCATGATATAGAGTTAGAGCTCTGCAGTGTTCTCCAGTACTGGGAAGAACGTCCAGACGGTCCCCACTCTATAGGGGTAACCGTCACACTAGTGATTTTAAATCAGATCTACCTTCCCTTGACCAAGATATTAAGCAGTATGATAGCTGACATCAGACATGATATGAATTATGAAGACGATAAAATTGTGATTTAATGTTTAGAACCCTGTGTGTATTTCAGTTATGTTTTCTACCTAATGTTAAGGTAAAAGATTGTCCCTTTAACAGGATCAAGGTGCTTGGTTGCTGACTTTTGATCTAGACCTCAACATATTTCTGTGTCTGCACAATCTCTGTGCCACCAGGAACCTACCCGGGGGAGCAACCGCATGAACCTTGTATCTAGCGGCTACTCACCTCATAGCCTGAGATTCTTTAATGAAATACAGTCAGCAGCCAAATAGTGAGGGATGATAAACAGCTCTCCCAACCTTATAACTGTGACAAACACCCTTGGGTCTGGTCGTTTGCCACGAGCTCCTGGAGGAACCTGCTTGCCAGCCTTATGGGCCATGCCAAATACATTGATAAAGGCTCTGTTCGTGTGATTTGGGATTATGTTGTTCAGGAACCGAACAACCACACGAACCAGAGACCAACCTGGAGCTTCTTAAGCCCAATTGACACTGTGTGTTTGTTCGTTTTTAAACTACCGAACTTGACCGATCGTTAGCACTGATTTCATGGAACTGTTTTGGGCATAGGACCATGTGCACGGTCAGTCAAAATAATGACTTCCATGGAAATTCTGAACCCCTGAACCGATCTGGGTGATTGTTGGATATGTTGGTCATCAGGAGATGTGACTTTTGTGGGGTTTTCATGTGTTGTGGGGTTTTGTTATATTGTATGTTTTGTACCTGAGAGATAATTACCCGAGCACACAAACATGTAATTAAATTATCTCTCAAGAGGGGAGGACTATGTTAGATGTTTGCTTGTAACTAGTCTCCTCTCAGGTCCAGAGGGAGAGATTATTCTGTTTTGTGTGGGGGTGTTATGGGCCTGTTTGTCTGTGTCTTAATCTGGCCAGGTGGCCTGCTTTTATACAATTTAATCATTCCAGCTTGTACTCCCA
Source organism: Pelobates fuscus (assembly GCF_036172605.1). Classification (NCBI taxonomy): domain Eukaryota; kingdom Metazoa; phylum Chordata; class Amphibia; order Anura; family Pelobatidae; genus Pelobates; species Pelobates fuscus. The sequence continues at coordinate 152,499,232 of NC_086326.1, read as the reverse complement.
GAACTATGTGTCGTCTGGTTACTGGGAGGAGAAAGGGCTAATCACTACTCCAGCTTGTTCCATTGTGGAGGATTCAGCGGGGAAAGTCCTTGTAAGGACTAGAGTTCCGAGGACTGAGTGTCATCCAGTGCCTAGGGGGTGGATAGAGCGAGTTCCCCATTCGGCTCCATGAGCGAGCAGTTCCAGGACCCCAGTCAAGGCACTGCGACTGTGGGCAGAAGTGCTGAGGTTTGTCCCCTGTTCCAGCTAGGAAGCGGTCCTTGGTGGAGGTACCCAGCCGGGGTACAGGGAGCTCTGTTACAATAACCAAACAAGGCAAGTCTTAGAGAAGGGAAAAGACAACTAGTACATTGAACAACAGGCCAGGTATACAGTACAAGGAATAAAAAAGGTGAGATAACAAACTAAAACTGTACAGGGACCTGATGGGAGATAAAGCCAAAGTACTGGCTTCATCACTGATTCATCCCTGTTTCTAGGATGTCTGGGGCATATTGAAAACCAAAATGGCCAAGAGGCAGCGGAGGCTACTCACATGTGTATCCTTTGTGGTGTGTTAAGACATACATGAACAATTGCTGCGGACCCTGTTTTATTTAGAGCCATCATACAAGCTTTATTAGTATTTTTTGAAGCAGGCACATGGAATTGCATTACAGAGGAAACCAAAACACACCACACATCCTTACTCACAGGGCTGCCATCAGGGGAACTGCTGCCGGTGCAGTTGCACCTGGGCCCGCACAATGATTGGGCCTATCGGGTTGCCCATGCACATAGGGCCACCTGATGGGCCCCATATCTTCAGGGGCCCAGTCAGCGCTGTGGCCATGTAATAACGCAACCAGGCCCCTTTAACCCCTTAAGGACCAAACTTCTGGAATAAAAGGGAATCATGACATGTCACACGTCATGTGTCCTTAAGGGGTTAAAAAAAACGCAGCTGCAACTCAAGTGCTGCTGGGAGGAAGTGGCCATTTCCTCCCAGCTCGCTCCACGCGGGAAGAGAGCCAGCGTGGACTTGAAGAGGGAGAACCGGGCCGACTCCCATCAGCCCCAGCCACCCTCCTGCAAAGAAAAGGTAAGAAACAGGAGGGTGGCTGAAAAATGAGCTCTGTGTGTGTGTATGCGCGCGTGTGTGTGTGTGTGTGTGTGTATATATATATATATATATTTATATTATATATGTCTGAATGCCAGTATCAATGTCTGTCAGTATGAATGTATGTCTGCGTGTCAGTGTGTATGTCGGCGTCTGTATGTATGTATGTATGTATGTATGTATGTGTGTCGGTATGTATGTTAGTATGTGTCTGTCACTATGTATGTCTCAGTCTGTGTGCCTATATGCGTGAATGTCTGTTTCAGTATGTGTTTTGTATCTGTGTGTGTATTCCTGTGGGCGGGATTTGGAGGCGGACCCTGTCGGCGGGGCCCAGACCCTGAGCTGAGTTGGGGACCCTGCTTACTCATACATGTCCTCTGAGTATTATTTCCTGTGAGTAAAGATGTGTAGTAGGTTTTGGATTCCCCTGTGATGCAATTCCATGTGTACTGATCTGTGTGAGAGCCTGTGGTGTGCAACATTTCATATTTCATAAATACCCTACGATATGCCATGCTAACCGAAATAATAAACACTGTATGCAGTACTGCTAGTATTCATAACTAAGTACTGGCAGTAACAGAAAGCATTGATTAATAAGCAACATATGATTATTTTCAAATTATTTTTATTCAGCATTTATTTTTATAAAGATACAACAAACAGAATTCTGAAACAAAATTATAAATAATTAAAATATGTTGTAAAATAAGGGTGAGGGCAATATTAAAGGAAAGGGTAAAAGTGGGAATTCCATGAAACAAGATTTACTGAGTATACAATAATAAAGGTATTACAGTTACCACAATATTATAAACATGGAGTGTGTGAAATTATATACAGTATAGGGGCAGACTGCTGCAATGCGAGTTCAAACCTCTTCTGGTCAAGTACTAAAATGTATCGCCAACGTTGCCACTAAAAATGTGGCATATCACGACAATGACATCATTTTTAAGCATCCCTAAATCTGGAGTGAATGAGACAATAGATGGATCAACATTTTGTATTCATTAATGTAAACCCTTCCAATAATCTTGAAGATTTCTGCAGTGACACTGTATGTGAGACAACGTTCCAAATTCACTGCTTTTAGAAGTAATATTAAGCACTTTTATGCTTTATTTACAGTATTCGCTGTAACAACCATTACTATATACAGTGCTACCCAGGGGCAGACTAAGATCTCTGGGAAATTGGCCATGAACTCAAGCTCTGTGAGGCCTACCTGTACCAATGTGAATGGGAGTTCAGAGAGCTCCCCAAACAGCCTGTTCACAGTAAAGGGGCCGGTATGTCCATCCATGGAGTCCTATTGGTAAGCCGCTTTTATCCATTTACTGTATTATGGCTTAGCATTTAATTCATAATTAGATACCCTTTCCCTTCTGAGACTTCCAGCTCCTGTCACATATACACCCTCTCATAAAAACACACAGCCACAATACACAAATACACCCCCTCATACAAACAGCCACAATACACAAATACACCCCCTCATACAAACACAGCCACAATACACAAATACACCCCCTCATACAAACACACAGCCACAATACACAAATACACCCCCTCATACAAACAGCCACAATACACAAATACACCCCCTCATACAAACACAGCCACAATACACAAATACACCCCCTCATACAAACACACAGCCACAATACACAAATACACCCCCTCATACAAACACAGCCACAATACACAAATACACCCCCTCATACAAACACACAGCCACAATACACAAATACACCCCCTCATACAAACACACAGCCACAATACACAAATACACCCCCTCATACAAACACTGCCACATTACACAAATACACCCCCTCATACAAACACACAGCCACAATACACAAATACACCCCCTCATACAAACACACAGCCACAATACAAAAAATACACCCCTCATACAAAACAGCCACAATACACAAATACACCGCCATACAAACACAGCCACAATACACAAATACACCCCCTCATACAAACACATAGCCACAATACACAAATACACCCCCTCATACAAACACACAGCCACAATACAAAAAATACACCCCTCATACAAAACAGCCACAATACACAAATACACCGCCATACAAACACAGCCACAATACACAAATACACCCCCTCATACAAACACACTGCCACAATACACAAATACACCCCCTCATACAAACACAGCCACAATACACAAATACACCCCCTCATACAAACACTGCCACATTACACAAATACACCCCCTCATACAAACACTGCCACAATACACAAATACACCCCCTCATACAAACACATAGCCACAATACACAAATACACCCCCTCATACAAACACACAGCCACAATACACAAATACACCCCCTCATACAAACACATAGCCACAATACACAAATACACCCCCTCATACAAACACACTGCCACAATACACAAATACACCCCCTCATACAAACACAGCCACAATACACAAATACACCCCCTCATACAAACACACAGCCACAATACACAAATACACCCCCTCATACAAACACAGCCACAATACACAAATACACCCCCTCATACAAACACAGCCACAATACACAAATACACCCCCTCATACAAACACACAGCCACAATACACAAATACACCCCCTCATACAAACACACAGCCACAATACACAAATACACCCCCTCATACAAACACACAGCCACAATACAAAAAATACACCCCTCATACAAAACAGCCACAATACACAAATACACCCCCTCTGTCAGGGACCAGGAACCAGACAGAGACAGAAGTAGATGCAAACACACCTTTATTAATAAATAATAAATAAATAACAAAAGCAAAGTCCAGGAATCAAGCAGGGGTCAGTCACCAGAGCGGGTAGTCAGACAAGCCAGGATCAGGAGCACGGAGAGCAGCGGAGTCAGGAACAAGGCCGGAGTCAGGAACCAGGATCAAACAGGAAACACAGGAACAAGGAGACTTCTGGGAAACAGGAAACCACGCAAGGGCAAGGAGGTTCTGGGCTTAGCTGCTTAAATAGGCAGAACTGATTAGCAGCAGGGTTGATTACTACTCACAGGTGAGTAACCGTGGCAACAAGCAGAAGCAGCTCGTAGTAATTGCAGCTGCAAACTCAATCACTGAAACAGAAAGGGTTGCTGTTTAGAACAGCAAACAAACCCTGACAGTACCTCCCCCTCAACGACTCCCCCCATCTCTGCTGGTGGGTCCGGGCTTCATGGGGAAGCGGGCGTGATAGGAACGAAGGAGGGATGGTGCATGGACATCAGAGGCTGGAACCCAGGAGCGTTCCTCTGGACCGTATCCTTTTTCAGTGCACCAAGTATTGGATCTGTCCTCTGAAGACCCGTGAGTCAATGATGCTGCGTATTTCATATTCCTCATGATTGTCAATCAGAACAGGACGTGGACGTGGCACTGAGTTGGTGTAGCGATTACAAACCAACGGTTTCAAGAGGGAAACATGGAAAACATTTGAGATGCGCATGTTAGCAGGAAGGTCAAGTGCGTAAGCTACAGGGTTAACCCTTCGAAGTATACGAAATGGCCCAACGTATCGGGGTGCCAGTTTTTGTGAGGGAACACGGAGGCGTAGGTTGCGGGAAGACAGCCAGACCCTCTCTCCGACCTGATAGGTAGGTGCAGGAAGGCGTCTGCGGTCGGCCTGGAGTTTGTAGTTCTGCATTGCGCGTTGCAAAGAACTCTGAACCTGCACCCAAGTGGAACGGAGTTCCCTGAGATGTTCCTCCAATGCCGGTATCTCCTGTGGCAAGAACGTATCAGGCAACATGGACGGTTGAAACCCATAGTTTGCCAGGAACGGGGATAGCCGGGAGGAGGCATTAATCGCACTATTGTGGGCAAACTCCGCCCAGGGTAGCAGATCAGAACAGTTGTTCTGGTGGTCAGAAATGTAGCAACGCAGAAACTGTTCCAGTGTTTGGTTAGCTCGTTCCGCTGCACCATTGGATTGCGGGTGGTAGGCCGAGGAGAAGGAAAGCTGAATTCCCATTTGCGTACAAAAAGCTCTCCAAAATCTGGACACGAACTGGCTACCCCTATCTGAGACTATCACTTTGGGTAACCCATGCAAACGAAAGATCTCCCGACCAAAAATTGTTGCAAGTTCCTGGGAAGTTGGTAGTTTTTTCAAGGGAATGCAATGCGACATCTTCGAGAATCGGTCAACAACCATGAGAACGACTGTATTGCCACGGGAGACCGGAAGATCTACGATAAAATCCATGGACAAGTGGGTCCAGGGTCGTTCACCATTAGGTATGGTTTGCAGGAGACCCACTGGAGGGCGTCGTGGGGTTTTGTTTTGAGCGCACACAGGACAGGCAGCTACAAAAGCGGTGACATCCGAACGGAGACTAGGCCACCAAAATTGCCGAGATACGGACCAGATTAACTGGTTTTTGCCTGGATGTCCAGCTGCTTTGGGGTTGTGGTATGTACTCAATAGTTTCGTACGGAGGTTAATAGGTACAAAACAACGGCCATTAGGTTTCTCTGGAGGAGCATTACTTTGTGCAGCCAGAATCTCCTCGCCTAGGGGTGAGGTGAGATTAGTACGGATGGTTGCCAGTATATGGTCCGGAGGAATCACAGGAGTAGGGGTTATCTCCTCTCTAGATGGAGGGGAGAACTGTCGAGACAAGGCATCAGCCCGAATGTTTTTTGTACCGGGCAAGTAAGAAACCACATAATTGAATCTTGATAGGAAGAGAGCCCATCTAGCTTGCCGGGGGGAAAGTCGCTTAGCTTCAGAAAGATATGTTAGATTCTTGTGGTCTGTGAGTATGAGGATTGGTACTGAAGTACCCTCAAGAAGGTGCCTCCATTCTTTAAGAGCTAAAATTATGGCTAGAAGTTCTCTATCACCAATCTGGTAGTTGCATTCCGCCGGGTTCAATTTCCTCGAGAAATACCCGCACGGATGCCTGGAGCTCTCTGGGTTAGGACGTTGAGACAGGAGGGCGCCCACTCCTGTCTCAGACGCATCGACTTCAAGAATGAATGGTAAGGCAGGGTTAGGGTGTGCCAGTATAGGAGCAGCAGCAAAGGCGACTTTGAGAGACTCAAAGGCAGTAATGGCTTCCTGTGACCAATGCTGTGGATCAGCATCTCTCCTGGTCATGTCCGTGAGAGGTTTAACCAAGGAAGAAAAGTTACGTATGAACTTCCGATAATAATTGGCGAAGCCCAGAAAGCGTTGTATAGAGCGAAGACCCGTAGGTCGAGGCCATTTTAGTACAGCCGAAAGTTTCTCCGGATCCATAGAGAATCCAGTATCTGAGATAACAACATATCCCAAGAATGTAACCTGTTTGCAGTGAAACTCACATTTCTCCAATTTGCAGAACAGACTATTTTCTCTAAGTCTCTGTAGAACACGAGAAACGTCTGCGTGATGGTTCTCGAGAGATGTGGAATGGATCAGAATATCATCAAGATAAACCACCACACATTGCTGCAGCATATCTCGCAGGACGTCATTTATAAATTCTTGGAAAACCGCCGGAGCATTGCAAAGACCGAAGGGCATTACTAGGTATTCGTAATGGCCGCTCCTGGTGTTAAATGCGGTTTTCCATTCGTGGTCCTCTTTTATCCGGACGAGATTATATGCCCCTCTCAGATCAAGTTTGGTGAAGACCGTTGCTCCCTTGAGGCGGTCAAATAATTCCGTGATTAATGGAATGGGGTAGGCATTCTTAATAGTAATGCGATTGAGACCCCTATAGTCGATACAGGGTCTCAACTCGCCATCTTTTTTCTTTACAAAGAAAAAGCCGGCCCCGGCAGGAGAAGATGACTTCCGAATAAAACCCTTAGACAGTGCATCGGTAATATACTCCTCCATGGCTCGATTCTCTGCTACAGACAGTGGGTAAATCCGGCCCCGGGGAGGATTGGTACCCGGTTGGAGTTCGATACCACAGTCATACGGACGGTGTGGTGGCAAAACGCTGGCTTGACCCTTGTCAAATACATCTTGGAATTCTTGGTACTCAGCGGGTAAGGAAGAGGCAGAACATGCGCCTAAAACTTTGACCGGTTTCTGGAGACAGGACAATGTGCATTGCTGGGACCATGATAATATCTCAGCTTTGCGCCAATCAATTGTGGGGTTATGCTTCTGTAACCAAGGGTATCCCAAAACAACCTGGTAATATGGAGAGGAAATGACCTGGAATTGGGTCGTCTCATGATGTAGAGCCCCTACAGCCAGAGATATGGGCACGGTTTCTTGGGTCACGTGGGTTGGCTGTATTGGTCTGCCATCGATGGCTTCGAAGGCTAGTGGGGAGTTGCGAGACTGTAAGGGTATAGAGTGCTTTGCTGCAAATGCACAATCTATAAACAAGCCTGCGGCCCCAGAATCAAGTAACGCCCGGGTTTCAATGGATGAATCAGGCCAGGAGAGGATAACAGGCACCAAGGGTTTGTGCACACATATCTCTGGGTCTGCAGAAAGACCACCCAAGATCTGCCCCTGACAGTATCTTGGGTGCGGACCCTTTGCCGGACGGATCGGGCAAAACTTTAACATGTGACCGTGGTGTCCGCAGTATAGGCACAGGCCCTCCCTCCTCCTAAAGGCTCTCTCCTCGACCGAGAGGCGTGAGAAGCCTAACCGCCTTGGCTCCACACAAACAGAGGACTCAGGACCAGGAGGCATGGGAGGTGAGGGAGGTTCGGGTGGGCAAGAAAAGCTTGGTGCCAAATTTACAAGAGGCCTCCGCAGGCGCTCCTTGGATGAGGATCTCTCTCGGAGTCTGATGTCAATGAGGGTGACAAATGATATCAGTTCCTCGAGATCTTTAGGTAATTCTCTGGCTGCAATCTCATTTTTAAACACATCGGAGAGACCTTGTGCAAAGGCAGCCACGAGAGTCTCGTTGTTCCAGCCACCCTCTGCTGCCATGGTACGGAATTCACTGGCATACTCGACAATAGTTTTTGTGCCCTGAGAATTAGACATGAGTAGTTCGGCAGTAAGGGTGGAGCGAGCTGGAATATCAAAAACCCTATTGAAGGATGCAACAAATTCAGGGTAATTGTAAATAATAGGCTTCTCTGCCTCCCAGAGAGGTTTTGCCCAAGCTAGGGCCTTTTCAGACAGCAAAGAAATCATGAAGTGAACTTTGTCACTGTCTGTAGGAAATGCCTGGGGCAGGGTTTCAAGGTATCCTTTAACCTGATTTATAAATTCTCTGCACTGTGCTGGGTCGCCCCCAAAATGCTGAGGGAGCGGGACAGACCCAGTCATTTCTCTAGCCGCTACAGGTTTGGAGGCTACAACCGGTGCTAGAACAGGAAGTGAGGCAGAGGCGGCCGCAATCGCAGGCTGGCCGGGTACTGGATCCAGATGGGCATACTGGTCCAAATGGTGGTTCTGCTGGTCCCACTGGGTAAGCAGGTTAGGTATAGGTGTCTTGCCTGTACCATCTGTATTCATGGCCCTTGCGTAATGTCAGGGACCAGGAACCAGACAGAGACAGAAATAGATGCAAACACACCTTTATTAATAAATAACAAATAATAAACAAAAGCAAAGTCCAGGAATCAAGCAGGGGTCAGTCACCAGAGCGGGTAGTCAGACAAGCCAGGATCAGGAGCACGGAGAGCAGCGGAGTCAGGAACAAGGCCGGAGTCAGGAACCAGGAACAAACAGGAAACACAGGAACAAGGAGACTTCTGGGAAACAGGAAACCACGCAAGGGCAAGGAGGTTCTGGGCTTAGCTGCTTAAATAGGCAGAACTGATTAGCAGCAGGGTTGATTACTACTCACAGGTGAGTAACCGTGGCAACAAGCAGAAGCAGCTCGTAGTAATTGCAGCTGCAAACTCAATCACTGAAACAGAAAGGGTTGCTGTTTAGAACAGCAAAGAAACCCTGACAGTACCTCCCCCTCAACGACTCCCCCCATCTCTGTTGGTGGGTCCGGGCTTCATGGGGAAGCGGGCGTGATAGGAACGAAGGAGGGATGGTGCATGGACATCAGAGGCTGGAACCCAGGAGCGTTCCTCTGGACCGTATCCTTTTTCAGTGCACCAAGTATTGGATCTGTCCTCTGAAGACCCGTGAGTCAATGATGCTGCGTATTTCATATTCCTCATGATTGTCAATCAGAACAGGACGTGGACGTGGCACTGAGTTGGTGTAGCGATTACAAACCAACGGTTTCAAGAGGGAAACATGGAAAACATTTGAGATGCGCATGTTAGCAGGAAGGTCAAGTGCGTAAGCTACAGGGTTAACCCTTCGAAGTATACGAAATGGCCCAACGTATCGGGGTGCCAGTTTTTGTGAGGGAACACGGAGGCGTAGGTTGCGGGAAGACAGCCAGACCCTCTCTCCGACCTGATAGGTAGGTGCAGGAAGGCGTCTGCGGTCGGCCTGGAGTTTGTAGTTCTGCATTGCGCGTTGCAAAGAACTCTGAACCTGCACCCAAGTGGAACGGAGTTCCCTGAGATGTTCCTCCAATGCCGGTATCTCCTGTGGCAAGAACGTATCAGGCAACATGGACGGTTGAAACCCATAGTTTGCCAGGAACGGGGATAGCCGGGAGGAGGCATTAATCGCACTATTGTGGGCAAACTCCGCCCAGGGTAGCAGATCAGAACAGTTGTTCTGGTGGTCAGAAATGTAGCAACGCAGAAACTGTTCCAGTGTTTGGTTAGCTCGTTCCGCTGCACCATTGGATTGCGGGTGGTAGGCCGAGGAGAAGGAAAGCTGAATTCCCATTTGCGTACAAAAAGCTCTCCAAAATCTGGACACGAACTGGCTACCCCTATCTGAGACTATCACTTTGGGTAACCCATGCAAACGAAAGATCTCCCGACCAAAAATTGTTGCAAGTTCCTGGGAAGTTGGTAGTTTTTTCAAGGGAATGCAATGCGACATCTTCGAGAATCGGTCAACAACCATGAGAACGACTGTATTGCCACGGGAGACCGGAAGATCTACGATAAAATCCATGGACAAGTGGGTCCAGGGTCGTTCACCATTAGGTATGGTTTGCAGGAGACCCACTGGAGGGCGTCGTGGGGTTTTGTTTTGAGCGCACACAGGACAGGCAGCTACAAAAGCGGTGACATCCGAACGGAGACTAGGCCACCAAAATTGCCGAGATACGGACCAGATTAACTGGTTTTTGCCTGGATGTCCAGCTGCTTTGGGGTTGTGGTATGTACTCAATAGTTTCGTACGGAGGTTAATAGGTACAAAACAACGGCCATTAGGTTTCTCTGGAGGAGCATTACTTTGTGCAGCCAGAATCTCCTCGCCTAGGGGTGAGGTGAGATTAGTACGGATGGTTGCCAGTATATGGTCCGGAGGAATCACAGGAGTAGGGGTTATCTCCTCTCTAGATGGAGGGGAGAACTGTCGAGACAAGGCATCAGCCCGAATGTTTTTTGTACCGGGCAAGTAAGAAACCACATAATTGAATCTTGATAGGAAGAGAGCCCATCTAGCTTGCCGGGGGGAAAGTCGCTTAGCTTCAGAAAGATATGTTAGATTCTTGTGGTCTGTGAGTATGAGGATTGGTACTGAAGTACCCTCAAGAAGGTGCCTCCATTCTTTAAGAGCTAAAATTATGGCTAGAAGTTCTCTATCACCAATCTGGTAGTTGCATTCCGCCGGGTTCAATTTCCTCGAGAAATACCCGCACGGATGCCTGGAGCTCTCTGGGTTAGGACGTTGAGACAGGAGGGCGCCCACTCCTGTCTCAGACGCATCGACTTCAAGAATGAATGGTAAGGCAGGGTTAGGGTGTGCCAGTATAGGAGCAGCAGCAAAGGCGACTTTGAGAGACTCAAAGGCAGTAATGGCTTCCTGTGACCAATGCTGTGGATCAGCATCTCTCCTGGTCATGTCCGTGAGAGGTTTAACCAAGGAAGAAAAGTTACGTATGAACTTCCGATAATAATTGGCGAAGCCCAGAAAGCGTTGTATAGAGCGAAGACCCGTAGGTCGAGGCCATTTTAGTACAGCCGAAAGTTTCTCCGGATCCATAGAGAATCCAGTATCTGAGATAACAACATATCCCAAGAATGTAACCTGTTTGCAGTGAAACTCACATTTCTCCAATTTGCAGAACAGACTATTTTCTCTAAGTCTCTGTAGAACACGAGAAACGTCTGCGTGATGGTTCTCGAGAGATGTGGAATGGATCAGAATATCATCAAGATAAACCACCACACATTGCTGCAGCATATCTCGCAGGACGTCATTTATAAATTCTTGGAAAACCGCCGGAGCATTGCAAAGACCGAAGGGCATTACTAGGTATTCGTAATGGCCGCTCCTGGTGTTAAATGCGGTTTTCCATTCGTGGTCCTCTTTTATCCGGACGAGATTATATGCCCCTCTCAGATCAAGTTTGGTGAAGACCGTTGCTCCCTTGAGGCGGTCAAATAATTCCGTGATTAATGGAATGGGGTAGGCATTCTTAATAGTAATGCGATTGAGACCCCTATAGTCGATACAGGGTCTCAACTCGCCATCTTTTTTCTTTACAAAGAAAAAGCCGGCCCCGGCAGGAGAAGATGACTTCCGAATAAAACCCTTAGACAGTGCATCGGTAATATACTCCTCCATGGCTCGATTCTCTGCTACAGACAGTGGGTAAATCCGGCCCCGGGGAGGATTGGTACCCGGTTGGAGTTCGATACCACAGTCATACGGACGGTGTGGTGGCAGAACGCTGGCTTGACCCTTGTCAAATACATCTTGGAATTCTTGGTACTCAGCGGGTAAGGAAGAGGCAGAACATGCGCCTAAAACTTTGACCGGTTTCTGGAGACAGGACAATGTGCATTGCTGGGACCATGATAATATCTCAGCTTTGCGCCAATCAATTGTGGGGTTATGCTTCTGTAACCAAGGGTATCCCAAAACAACCTGGTAATATGGAGAGGAAATGACCTGGAATTGGGTCGTCTCATGATGTAGAGCCCCTACAGCCAGAGATATGGGCACGGTTTCTTGGGTCACGTGGGTTGGCTGTATTGGTCTGCCATCGATGGCTTCGAAGGCTAGTGGGGAGTTGCGAGACTGTAAGGGTATAGAGTGCTTTGCTGCAAATGCACAATCTATAAACAAGCCTGCGGCCCCAGAATCAAGTAACGCCCGGGTTTCAATGGATGAATCAGGCCAGGAGAGGATAACAGGCACCAAGGGTTTGTGCACACATATCTCTGGGTCTGCAGAAAGACCACCCAAGATCTGCCCCTGACAGTATCTTGGGTGCGGACCCTTTGCCGGACGGATCGGGCAAAACTTTAACATGTGACCGTGGTGTCCGCAGTATAGGCACAGGCCCTCCCTCCTCCTAAAGGCTCTCTCCTCGACCGAGAGGCGTGAGAAGCCTAACCGCCTTGGCTCCACACAAACAGAGGACTCAGGACCAGGAGGCATGGGAGGTGAGGGAGGTTCGGGTGGGCAAGAAAAGCTTGGTGCCAAATTTACAAGAGGCCTCCGCAGGCGCTCCTTGGATGAGGATCTCTCTCGGAGTCTGATGTCAATGAGGGTGACAAATGATATCAGTTCCTCGAGATCTTTAGGTAATTCTCTGGCTGCAATCTCATTTTTAAACACATCGGAGAGACCTTGTGCAAAGGCAGCCACGAGAGTCTCGTTGTTCCAGCCACCCTCTGCTGCCATGGTACGGAATTCACTGGCATACTCGACAATAGTTTTTGTGCCCTGAGAATTAGACATGAGTAGTTCGGCAGTAAGGGTGGAGCGAGCTGGAATATCAAAAACCCTATTGAAGGATGCAACAAATTCAGGGTAATTGTAAATAATAGGCTTCTCTGCCTCCCAGAGAGGTTTTGCCCAAGCTAGGGCCTTTTCAGACAGCAAAGAAATCATGAAGTGAACTTTGTCACTGTCTGTAGGAAATGCCTGGGGCAGGGTTTCAAGGTATCCTTTAACCTGATTTATAAATTCTCTGCACTGTGCTGGGTCGCCCCCAAAATGCTGAGGGAGCGGGACAGACCCAGTCATTTCTCTAGCCGCTACAGGTTTGGAGGCTACAACCGGTGCTAGAACAGGAAGTGAGGCAGAGGCGGCCGCAATCGCAGGCTGGCCGGGTACTGGATCCAGATGGGCATACTGGTCCAAATGGTGGTTCTGCTGGTCCCACTGGGTAAGCAGGTTAGGTATAGGTGTCTTGCCTGTACCATCTGTATTCATGGCCCTTGCGTAATGTCAGGGACCAGGAACCAGACAGAGACAGAAATAGATGCAAACACACCTTTATTAATAAATAACAAATAATAAACAAAAGCAAAGTCCAGGAATCAAGCAGGGGTCAGTCACCAGAGCGGGTAGTCAGACAAGCCAGGATCAGGAGCACGGAGAGCAGCGGAGTCAGGAACAAGGCCGGAGTCAGGAACCAGGAACAAACAGGAAACACAGGAACAAGGAGACTTCTGGGAAACAGGAAACCACGCAAGGGCAAGGAGGTTCTGGGCTTAGCTGCTTAAATAGGCAGAACTGATTAGCAGCAGGGTTGATTACTACTCACAGGTGAGTAACCGTGGCAACAAGCAGAAGCAGCTCGTAGTAATTGCAGCTGCAAACTCAATCACTGAAACAGAAAGGGTTGCTGTTTAGAACAGCAAAGAAACCCTGACAGTACCTCCCCCTCAACGACTCCCCCCATCTCTGTTGGTGGGTCCGGGCTTCATGGGGAAGCGGGCGTGATAGGAACGAAGGAGGGATGGTGCATGGACATCAGAGGCTGGAACCCAGGAGCGTTCCTCTGGACCGTATCCTTTTTCAGTGCACCAAGTATTGGATCTGTCCTCTGAAGACCCGTGAGTCAATGATGCTGCGTATTTCATATTCCTCATGATTGTCAATCAGAACAGGACGTGGACGTGGCACTGAGTTGGTGTAGCGATTACAAACCAACGGTTTCAAGAGGGAAACATGGAAAACATTTGAGATGCGCATGTTAGCAGGAAGGTCAAGTGCGTAAGCTACAGGGTTAACCCTTCGAAGTATACGAAATGGCCCAACGTATCGGGGTGCCAGTTTTTGTGAGGGAACACGGAGGCGTAGGTTGCGGGAAGACAGCCAGACCCTCTCTCCGACCTGATAGGTAGGTGCAGGAAGGCGTCTGCGGTCGGCCTGGAGTTTGTAGTTCTGCATTGCGCGTTGCAAAGAACTCTGAACCTGCACCCAAGTGGAACGGAGTTCCCTGAGATGTTCCTCCAATGCCGGTATCTCCTGTGGCAAGAACGTATCAGGCAACATGGACGGTTGAAACCCATAGTTTGCCAGGAACGGGGATAGCCGGGAGGAGGCATTAATCGCACTATTGTGGGCAAACTCCGCCCAGGGTAGCAGATCAGAACAGTTGTTCTGGTGGTCAGAAATGTAGCAACGCAGAAACTGTTCCAGTGTTTGGTTAGCTCGTTCCGCTGCACCATTGGATTGCGGGTGGTAGGCCGAGGAGAAGGAAAGCTGAATTCCCATTTGCGTACAAAAAGCTCTCCAAAATCTGGACACGAACTGGCTACCCCTATCTGAGACTATCACTTTGGGTAACCCATGCAAACGAAAGATCTCCCGACCAAAAATTGTTGCAAGTTCCTGGGAAGTTGGTAGTTTTTTCAAGGGAATGCAATGCGACATCTTCGAGAATCGGTCAACAACCATGAGAACGACTGTATTGCCACGGGAGACCGGAAGATCTACGATAAAATCCATGGACAAGTGGGTCCAGGGTCGTTCACCATTAGGTATGGTTTGCAGGAGACCCACTGGAGGGCGTCGTGGGGTTTTGTTTTGAGCGCACACAGGACAGGCAGCTACAAAAGCGGTGACATCCGAACGGAGACTAGGCCACCAAAATTGCCGAGATACGGACCAGATTAACTGGTTTTTGCCTGGATGTCCAGCTGCTTTGGGGTTGTGGTATGTACTCAATAGTTTCGTACGGAGGTTAATAGGTACAAAACAACGGCCATTAGGTTTCTCTGGAGGAGCATTACTTTGTGCAGCCAGAATCTCCTCGCCTAGGGGTGAGGTGAGATTAGTACGGATGGTTGCCAGTATATGGTCCGGAGGAATCACAGGAGTAGGGGTTATCTCCTCTCTAGATGGAGGGGAGAACTGTCGAGACAAGGCATCAGCCCGAATGTTTTTTGTACCGGGCAAGTAAGAAACCACATAATTGAATCTTGATAGGAAGAGAGCCCATCTAGCTTGCCGGGGGGAAAGTCGCTTAGCTTCAGAAAGATATGTTAGATTCTTGTGGTCTGTGAGTATGAGGATTGGTACTGAAGTACCCTCAAGAAGGTGCCTCCATTCTTTAAGAGCTAAAATTATGGCTAGAAGTTCTCTATCACCAATCTGGTAGTTGCATTCCGCCGGGTTCAATTTCCTCGAGAAATACCCGCACGGATGCCTGGAGCTCTCTGGGTTAGGACGTTGAGACAGGAGGGCGCCCACTCCTGTCTCAGACGCATCGACTTCAAGAATGAATGGTAAGGCAGGGTTAGGGTGTGCCAGTATAGGAGCAGCAGCAAAGGCGACTTTGAGAGACTCAAAGGCAGTAATGGCTTCCTGTGACCAATGCTGTGGATCAGCATCTCTCCTGGTCATGTCCGTGAGAGGTTTAACCAAGGAAGAAAAGTTACGTATGAACTTCCGATAATAATTGGCGAAGCCCAGAAAGCGTTGTATAGAGCGAAGACCCGTAGGTCGAGGCCATTTTAGTACAGCCGAAAGTTTCTCCGGATCCATAGAGAATCCAGTATCTGAGATAACAACATATCCCAAGAATGTAACCTGTTTGCAGTGAAACTCACATTTCTCCAATTTGCAGAACAGACTATTTTCTCTAAGTCTCTGTAGAACACGAGAAACGTCTGCGTGATGGTTCTCGAGAGATGTGGAATGGATCAGAATATCATCAAGATAAACCACCACACATTGCTGCAGCATATCTCGCAGGACGTCATTTATAAATTCTTGGAAAACCGCCGGAGCATTGCAAAGACCGAAGGGCATTACTAGGTATTCGTAATGGCCGCTCCTGGTGTTAAATGCGGTTTTCCATTCGTGGTCCTCTTTTATCCGGACGAGATTATATGCCCCTCTCAGATCAAGTTTGGTGAAGACCGTTGCTCCCTTGAGGCGGTCAAATAATTCCGTGATTAATGGAATGGGGTAGGCATTCTTAATAGTAATGCGATTGAGACCCCTATAGTCGATACAGGGTCTCAACTCGCCATCTTTTTTCTTTACAAAGAAAAAGCCGGCCCCGGCAGGAGAAGATGACTTCCGAATAAAACCCTTAGACAGTGCATCGGTAATATACTCCTCCATGGCTCGATTCTCTGCTACAGACAGTGGGTAAATCCGGCCCCGGGGAGGATTGGTACCCGGTTGGAGTTCGATACCACAGTCATACGGACGGTGTGGTGGCAGAACGCTGGCTTGACCCTTGTCAAATACATCTTGGAATTCTTGGTACTCAGCGGGTAAGGAAGAGGCAGAACATGCGCCTAAAACTTTGACCGGTTTCTGGAGACAGGACAATGTGCATTGCTGGGACCATGATAATATCTCAGCTTTGCGCCAATCAATTGTGGGGTTATGCTTCTGTAACCAAGGGTATCCCAAAACAACCTGGTAATATGGAGAGGAAATGACCTGGAATTGGGTCGTCTCATGATGTAGAGCCCCTACAGCCAGAGATATGGGCACGGTTTCTTGGGTCACGTGGGTTGGCTGTATTGGTCTGCCATCGATGGCTTCGAAGGCTAGTGGGGAGTTGCGAGACTGTAAGGGTATAGAGTGCTTTGCTGCAAATGCACAATCTATAAACAAGCCTGCGGCCCCAGAATCAAGTAACGCCCGGGTTTCAATGGATGAATCAGGCCAGGAGAGGATAACAGGCACCAAGGGTTTGTGCACACATATCTCTGGGTCTGCAGAAAGACCACCCAAGATCTGCCCCTGACAGTATCTTGGGTGCGGACCCTTTGCCGGACGGATCGGGCAAAACTTTAACATGTGACCGTGGTGTCCGCAGTATAGGCACAGGCCCTCCCTCCTCCTAAAGGCTCTCTCCTCGACCGAGAGGCGTGAGAAGCCTAACCGCCTTGGCTCCACACAAACAGAGGACTCAGGACCAGGAGGCATGGGAGGTGAGGGAGGTTCGGGTGGGCAAGAAAAGCTTGGTGCCAAATTTACAAGAGGCCTCCGCAGGCGCTCCTTGGATGAGGATCTCTCTCGGAGTCTGATGTCAATGAGGGTGACAAATGATATCAGTTCCTCGAGATCTTTAGGTAATTCTCTGGCTGCAATCTCATTTTTAAACACATCGGAGAGACCTTGTGCAAAGGCAGCCACGAGAGTCTCGTTGTTCCAGCCACCCTCTGCTGCCATGGTACGGAATTCACTGGCATACTCGACAATAGTTTTTGTGCCCTGAGAATTAGACATGAGTAGTTCGGCAGTAAGGGTGGAGCGAGCTGGAATATCAAAAACCCTATTGAAGGATGCAACAAATTCAGGGTAATTGTAAATAATAGGCTTCTCTGCCTCCCAGAGAGGTTTTGCCCAAGCTAGGGCCTTTTCAGACAGCAAAGAAATCATGAAGTGAACTTTGTCACTGTCTGTAGGAAATGCCTGGGGCAGGGTTTCAAGGTATCCTTTAACCTGATTTATAAATTCTCTGCACTGTGCTGGGTCGCCCCCAAAATGCTGAGGGAGCGGGACAGACCCAGTCATTTCTCTAGCCGCTACAGGTTTGGAGGCTACAACCGGTGCTAGAACAGGAAGTGAGGCAGAGGCGGCCGCAATCGCAGGCTGGCCGGGTACTGGATCCAGATGGGCATACTGGTCCAAATGGTGGTTCTGCTGGTCCCAATGGGTAAGCAGGTTAGGTATAGGTGTCTTGCCTGTACCATCTGTATTCATGGCCCTTGCGTAATGTCAGGGACCAGGAACCAGACAGAGACAGAAATAGATGCAAACACACCTTTATTAATAAATAACAAATAATAAACAAAAGCAAAGTCCAGGAATCAAGCAGGGGTCAGTCACCAGAGCGGGTAGTCAGACAAGCCAGGATCAGGAGCACGGAGAGCAGCGGAGTCAGGAACAAGGCCGGAGTCAGGAACCAGGAGCAAACAGGAAACACAGGAACAAGGAGACTTCTGGGGAACAGGAAACCACGCAAGGGCAAGGAGGTTCTGGGCTTAGCTGCTTAAATAGGCAGAACTGATTAGCAGCAGGGTTGGTTACTACTCACAGGTGAGTAACCGTGGCAACAAGCAGAAGCAGCTCATAGTAATTGCAGCTGAAAACTCAATCACTGAAACAGAAAAGGTTTAGAACAGCAAAGAAACCCTGACACCCTCATACAAACACAGCCACAATACACAAATACACCCCCTCATACAAACACAGCCACAATACACAAATACACCCCCTCATACAAACACAGCCACAATACACAAATACACCCCCTCATACAAACACATCCACAATACACAAATACACCCCCTCATACAAACACACAGCCACAATACACAAATACACCCCCTCATACAAACACAGCCACAATACACAAATACACCCCCTCATACAAACACACAGCCACAATACACAAATACACCCCCTCATACAAACACAGCCACAATACACAAATACACCCCCTCATACAAACACAGCCACAATACACAAATACACCCCCTCATACAAACACACAGCCACAATACACAAATACACCCCCTCATACAAACACACAGCCACAATACACAAATACACCCCCTCATACAAACACAGCCACAATACACAAATACACCCCCTCATACAAACACAGCCACAATACACAAATACACCCCCTCATACAAACACAGCCACAATACACAAATACACCCCTCATACAAACACACAGCCACAATACACAAATACACCCCCTCATACAAACACACAGCCACAATACACAAATACACCCCCTCATACAAACACACAGCCACAATACACAAATACACCCCCTCATACAAACACAGCCACAATACACAAATACACCCCCTCATACAAACACACAGCCACAATACACAAATACACCCCCTCATACAAACACTGCCACAATACACAAATACACCCCCTCATACAAACACAGCCACAATACACAAATACACCCCCTCATACAAACACACAGCCACAATACACAAATACACCCCCTCATACAAACACAGCCACAATACACAAATACACCCCCTCATAAAAACACACTGCCACAATACACAAATACACCCCCTCATACAAACACATAGCCACAATACACAAATACACCCCCTCATACAAACACATAGCCACAATACACAAATACACCCCCTCATACAAACACACTGCCACAATACACAAATACACCCCCTCATACAAACACACTGCCACAATACACAAATACACCCCCTCATACAAACACACTGCCACAATACACAAATACACCCTCTCATACAAACACAGCCACAATACACAAATACACCCCCTCATACAAACACACTGCCACAATACACAAATACACCCCCTCATACAAACACAGCCACAATACACAAATACACCCCCTCATACAAACACACTGCCACAATACACAAATACACCCCCTCATACAAACACACAGCCACGATACACAAATACACCCCCATACAAACACACAGCCACAATACACAAATACACCCCCTCATACAAACACAGCCACAATACACAAATACACCCCCTCATACAAACACAGCCACAATACACAAATACACCCCCTCATACAAACACTGCCACAATACACAAATACACCCCCTCATACAAACACACTGCCACAATACACAAATACACCCCCTCATACAAACACTGCCACATTACACAAATACACCCCCTCATACAAACACTGCCACAATACACAAATACACCCCCTCATACAAACACATAGCCACAATACACAAATACACCCCCTCATACAAACACACAGCCACAATACACAAATACACCCCCTCATACAAACACATAGCCACAATACACAAATACACCCCCTCATACAAACACACTGCCACAATACACAAATACACCCCCTCATACAAACACACTGCCACAATACACAAATACACCCCCTCATACAAACACAGCCACAATACACAAATACACCCCCTCATACAAACACAGCCACAATACACAAATACACCCCCTCATACAAACACACTGCCACAATACACAAATACACCCCCTCATACAAACACTGCCACAATACACAAATACACCCCCTCATACAAACACACAGCCACAATACACAAATACACCCCCTCATACAAACACACTGCCACAATACACAAATACACCCCCTCATACAAACACTGCCACATTACACAAATACACCCCCTCATACAAACACTGCCACAATA
Source organism: Pelobates fuscus (assembly GCF_036172605.1). NCBI lineage: Eukaryota > Metazoa > Chordata > Amphibia > Anura > Pelobatidae > Pelobates > Pelobates fuscus. The sequence continues at coordinate 152,478,680 of NC_086326.1, read as the reverse complement.
CACAAATACACCCCCTCATACAAACACATAGCCACAATACACAAATACACCCCCTCATACAAACACACAGCCACAATACACAAATACACCCCCTCATACAAACACACTGCCACAATACACAAATACACCCCCTCATACAAACACAGCCACAATACACAAATACACCCCCTCATACAAACACACTGCCACAATACACAAATACACCCCCTCATACAAACACTGCCACAATACACAAATACACCCCCTCATACAAACACACAGCCACAATACACAAATACACCCCCTCATACAAACACACTGCCACAATACACAAATACACGCCCTCATACAAACACTGCCACATTACACAAATACACCCCCTCATACAAACACTGCCACAATACACAAATACACCCCCTCATACAAACACATAGCCACAATACACAAATACACCCCCTCATACAAACACACAGCCACAATACACAAATACACCCCCTCATACAAACACATAGCCACAATACACAAATACACCCCCTCATACAAACACACAGCCACAATACACAAATACACCCCCTCATACAAACACACTGCCACAATACACAAATACACCCCCTCATACAAACACTGCCACATTACACAAATACACCCCCTCATACAAACACTGCCACAATACACAAATACACCCCCTCATACAAACACATAGCCACAATACACAAATACACCCCCTCATACAAACACACAGCCACAATACACAAATACACCCCCTCATACAAACACATAGCCACAATACACAAATACACCCCCTCATACAAACACACTGCCACAATACACAAATACACCCCCTCATACAAACACAGCCACAATACACAAATACACCCCCTCATACAAACACACAGCCACAATACACAAATACACCCCCTCATACAAACACAGCCACAATACACAAATACACCCCCTCATACAAACACAGCCACAATACACAAATACACCCCCTCATACAAACACACAGCCACGATACACAAATACACCCCCATACAAACACACAGCCACAATACACAAATACACCCCCTCATACAAACACAGCCACAATACACAAATACACCCCCTCATACAAACACAGCCACAATACACAAATACACCCCCTCATACAAACACACAGCCACGATACACAAATACACCCCCTCGTACAAACACAGCCACAATACACAAATACACCCCCTCGTACAAACACACTGCCACAATACACAAATACACCCACTCATACAAACACACTGCCACAATACACAAATACACCACCTCATACAAACACACAGCCACAATACACAAATACACCCCCTCATACAAACACACTGCCACAATACACAAATACACCCCCATACAAACACACTGCCACAATACACAAATACACCCCCTCATACAAACACAGCCACAATACACAAATACACCCCCTCATACAAACACACTGCCACAATACACAAATACACCCCCTCATACAAACACAGCCACATTACACAGGTATATGTGACGAAAGCACCTTTGCCACTGGTACTTAGAGGGGCCTTCTTGGCAGCCTCTTGCCCCAGGATTATGAGCCCGGCAAAAATACATGTTAAAAAGTGACTTCCATGGAAAAATACCTAACCACTGGACCGATCTGGGTGATTTTTGGATATGTTGGTCACCCAGATCAGGGCTATCCGAGGATGTGATACTTGTGGGGTTTCCATGGATTTTGGGGGTAGTTTTGGGGTGTTTGTAAATTGTGTGTTTTTCTGTACCTGGAGATAGAGTGTGTACAGTTTCTGACTCTATTATCTCTGAGTGTATTGCTTGTCTGTGCCTTTCCCCCTCCCCCTTTTTTCCTGTCCTATTGTTTCCCCTGCAGGGCGTTGTCCCAGGGACACTAACAGACCAGTTTAAACTGGCTGCCCTGTCCCTCCTCAATCTCCCATCAGCCCTTGCTATTGTCTGACCCCACCCTTCCTTGTACTATAGTGCTCTATGTAACCTATTGTATGTAAATGAGGCTGTTGGGGGTATAAATGTATGTATAAATTGTAACTGCTGGTTTGGATTAAACAGACTTGTTCTACCCTTCATGAAGTCTTGGCTCATGTTTGGGGGATTGGAGACCTACACTCTGGGGAGTATAGTGATAATAGCAATCCCCAGAGGATAATCACTAGCTTTTGTAAGAGCTGTTCCTGCTCTCTGGATTACAAGAGAGGTCTACTTACTGGAAGCTGAACCCTGGTCTTGGGTCCAGAGTGGGTGTAAGACGGTGAGACCCCAACCAAGCTGCGGCGGTTCGCGGGGTCTGCGGTGGTTATGGTGTCTAGTGGAGTGCTTGGAGCCCTTGGAAAGTACCCAGTCGGGGTGCCAGGTGTTCCGTTACAGTACGTATCTCCTAAAAATACACCATTTGTGTCTCTTTTTCCAACATTCTCTTTTACCATACTGTTAATTATAATCACTCCATACAAAGTACTGGTAGTTATTATAACTCCATATAATATTTTATTATCGCTCTGTATAATGTACTGGTAGTTATAATATCTCAATGTAATATAATATTTTATTATCACTGTATAATGTACTGGTAGTTATAATAACTCCATATAATACTTTATTATTTCTCTGTATAATGTACTGGTATTTGTGACAAACTGCCATTTGCCACTGGCTTTCTATGTGCCAAACTGCTCTGCTCCCCTGGCTTATGGAGAAGCCTGCTTGCCAGCCTCTTGCCACATGACTATGGCCCTTTAAAACCATTACTTGTTCTTATGGACTTTTATTTGGACGAGTGCTGGCCTTTTAAAAACAGTGTATAGACATATTGAAACTTTTGGGACACTTTTTCTGCCCCTTTGAATCCATGCGAAGGTGTGCCTCTTCCCCTCCCCCTGTCCTATTGTTCTCCAGCAGGGCGTTGTCCCAGGGACACTGCCAAACTAGTTGGAACTGGCTGTTTTGTCCCTCCTCGGTCAAAATATGACTTCCACCTATCTCCTGAACCACTTAACCGATTCAAGTGAATTTTGGATGTGTTTGTCCCCAAATTATGCTGGTTATAAAAATATAAAGTTTTATTGATATTGCATGTAAACTCACAAAGTAAAAAAAAAATGGCATAAAAGTATGTTTTTTAGCTTGGAGATAATTGAGTTGATACAGTAATTAACTCAATTATCTCCCAAGCAGAGGGGAGGATTCTCATTGTAAAAAGTGAGTGTGCTTATCCATGTGCCTTTATTTTATTGGTTGCTACATTTACAGTTCCAGTGCCCCACAAGGTCCACGTGGGTGGTAACCTTGCTGGGAAAGTTGTATATAAGCAGGAATAAACGCTCATTGGAGTCTGTTCTTCTTCACCCTCAATCTAGAGTCCTGTCTCTTATCGGGGGTAACCAGCTATATCACTACAAAGGATTGCTATGCTCTGCATGCTCCCTTGAATAATCACTTCTAAGCTCTTTTAAGAGCTTGTTCCTGTTTCCCTCTCTTGGAGGAGAGGTTCACCCACTGGAGCCTGGAGCCTTGTCGTAGGTCCAAGGTGGGTAGGAGACGGGGAGACCCCAACCAAGCTACGGCGGTTCGTGGGGTCTGCGGTGGTTGTGGTGTCTGGTGGAGCGCTTGGAGCCCTCTGGAAGCGCTAGGAGCATCCAGTAACTGAGGTACCCAGTTGGGGTGCCAGGCGGTCCGTTACAGTAGTTATAATAATTCCATATAATATTTTATCACTGTATATAAAGTACTGGTAGTTATAACTTCATATAATATATTTTATTATCACTCTGTATATATTATAATATATACAGAGTGATAATACAATATTATAATATTGTATTATCACTCTGTATTGGTGTAGTCCCAGGTTCAGTCTCTCTCTAATTAATAATTAAACATAGAATTGGGAATGTGACTATAAGGTAGTTATTATAAAGCTATATAATATTACATTTTATTATCACTCTGTATATAATATATTTATTATCACTCTGTATATATTATATTTTATTATCACTCTGTATATAATATATTTATTATCACTCTGTATATATTATATTTTTTTATTTAATATTTTTGCAGTGCATAGTTAAACAAACACGCTTGTATTGCCACAACAGCAGATGCAAGGAAAAAGAAGTACCCATTTTAAACATTTTGTGGCATGCAGTATCAGCACACTTTTTGGTTTGAAAGTCTCGAGTATATACTGTTGATACATTAGCTTGCTAGTTGGCTATTAGTTATTGCATTTAAGAGATAGGTGGCATAGGTGGCAACAAGCCTAAAATAAAATAAAACAAAACAAATTAAAACATATACGCTGTTATACGTTTTGATACTGCTGGGTCAGCAGTCTTGAGTCAGAGTCCCTGTCCGGTGACTGATCTCGGCCTGCAGCCATCTCCCAGAGTCATGAGGCTAGCCGATTCCCTGGTTGGGCACCTGTCTTACATACGTGCAATGTCCCCTGCAGCAAGCCACGCTGTTGGTTGAGGGCGAGGTACTCCCCAGGCCCCAGGCCTGTTCCAGAGCCTGCACCTTGTTGCCACTAACTTGGGTCTTCTTTGAGTCCAAGTTGTTCCCAGCCGGGAAGTTACAGGGAGCTGTACCACGTTGGCTTCGGCTCGTTCCCTCCTGCATGTGTGGTCTGTGCTTTGGGGGTATTCCCCGGGTGACTCTAGGCCCAGGAAGGCATAATGTAGTGTGTTGTGTCTTTAGTGCGGTCGGGGTGCCTTTGGGGGGTCTCTCTTGCCTCTTCTCATTTAGTGTCTGCTTTCTCACCCGTGGCGGCGCTGCAGGAGGTGCTCGGTTCATCAGCTCAGTTAGGTTGGCCCAGAATTTTCCAAAGGCTGCATCCAGTCGTGCTTCAAATTGACCTAGTGCTTCAGTAAGGTCGGCTGGGTTTTGCACCCACGTTTGAGCCATAGGCGCATCCGCCATCTTGGGTGTCTCTGCACAGTATTTTGCTTCTCGTGTAGGCAGCTCACAGTGACCCGGGAGGACCTTAGCATGTGGCCCAGCGGGGACCGGGATGACCCCCACCGGCCCAGAGGGGGGGAAAGCGAGACCCAAGCTGCCTGCGAGTCGAGTAGTGGACAGGAGGCCGGCCGCGTCTCCCGCCCGGTGTCTAGTAGTAGGCCGCAAGGCGCCCTCTTCACCGCGGGTGTGTTTCGCCATCGGGTTTTCACACCAATGCTGCCTGTTTGCTTCTGAATCAAGGTAGATCCTCGCTGGGTGAAATTGTGGGGCAGATTGCCGTTTCTTTAGCATATATATGCTTTAGGGTTGAGGATCTCTCTCACCCTGCGTCCTGTTCAGGCAGCAGCCAGGCCCTGCCCCATATATTATATTTTATTATCACTCTGTATATAATATATTTTATTATCACTCTGTATATAATATTATATTATACAGAGTGATAATAAAATATAATATATTATACAGAGTGATAGTAAAATATAATATATTATACAGAGTGATAGTAAAATATATTATATTTTACCAGGGCCGGACTGGCCCACCGGGATACCGGGAAATTTCCCGGTGGGCCGTCGGCACCTGGGGCCGGGGTGACCTACGGCCGCAGGGAGAAGTTGAATGGCGTCCGCAGGGGAAGCTCTTCTGGCGGCTGCTGGGGGAGCAGGCTGTTCTGTCTCTGCTCCCCCTTCCTCGCGCGCAGCTTAATGAGACCGGGGCCGGAATATGACGTCATATTCCGGCCCGTTCTCTTTCTAGCGCACGAGGAAGGGGGGGCAGAGACAGAACAGCCTGCTCCCCCAGCAGCCGCCAGAAGAGCTTCCCCTGCGGACGCCATTCAACTTCTCCCTGCGGACGCCAGCACACATATCTGTATGCCCACCCACAGGTACCAAAAAGTATGTATGTCAGTGGGAGTGTTTGAGTGTGTGTGTGTGTCTGTGTCATGGTGTGTGTGTGTGTGTCTGTCTGTCTGTCATGCTGTATGTCTGTCTGTGTCATGGTGTGTGTGTCTGTCTGTCTGTCATGGTGTGTGTCTGTGTCATGGTGTGTGTGTGTGTGTCTGTCTGTGTCATGCTGTGTGTGTGTGTGTGTGTCTGTGTCATGGTGTGTGTGTCTGTCTGTCTGTGTCATGGTGTGTGTCTGTGTCATGGTGTGTGTGTCTGTGTCGTGTGTCTGTGTCACGGTGTGTCTGTATCATGGCGTGTGTGTCTGTCTGTCTGTCATGCTGTGTGTCTGTCTTTGTCATGGTGTGTGTTTATGTCTGTGTCATGGTGTGTGTGTGTGTTTCTGTCTGTGTCATGGTGTGTGTGTTTGTCTGTGTCATGGTGTGTGTGTCTGTCTGTGTCATGTGTGTCTGTGTCACGGTGTGTCTGTATCATGGTGTGTGTGTGTGTGTGTGTCTGTCTGTGTCATGGTCTGTGTCATGGTGTGTGTATGTCTGTCATGGTGTGTGTGTGTGTGTGTGTGTCAGTCGTGGTGTCTGTGTGTGTTTTTAAAAATAGAGTTTTACTCACTTTTTCTTTTTTCTCAACTTCGTGCTGGTCTCTGCCTCTATGACTGAGATCATCAAGCTTGATGATCTCAGCCAATCCGCACTGACACAGGAAGCGCCACTAGTGACCGTCTGAGTGTCTGTCACTAGAGGTGTCACTATTAAGCAATGTAAACACTGCCTTTTCTCTGAAAAGTCAGTGTTTACATTCAAAAGCCTGCAGGGACTATAAATACCAGAACCACTACATTAAGCTGTGTGTGTGTGCGCGCCTGCTAGTGAGTGAGCTTGTGTTTTTATGTCAATGAGCTGATGTATATCAGTGAAATTGTTTGTCTATGAGGCTGTGTATCAATGAGCTTGTGTGTGTCAGTGAGATTGTCTGTGTCTGCATGTGAGTATGCTTACTGTATAATTAAACGTTTTACTCTGAAAGGACCAATATTTTACATTAGAAAAAGCAATATATATGAAATAGTCCTGTGAGTGCACCTTATTACAATATTGGAATATTCATACCTACGCTGAGGTCTGCACCCAGGCAAGAATATTGCTAAGATTTTTTTGAAAAGGGTGAGTGCCAAGTTTATCTCTTTATATATATATATATATATATATATATATATATATATATATATATAATCGTCTGGGGTGGCAAGACATAGCCTTACATATTACATGCGACAATATATGGCGCATTGACTTATGGGGCTGGCATAGATTTTTTTTTTCCAGGGCTGCTTTGTATCCCCAGTCCGGCCCTGTATTTTACTATCACTCTGTATAATATATTATATTTTATTATCACTCTGTATATAAAATATTTTATTATCACTCTGTATATAATATAATATATATTTTTTTTATAATTTGTATTTTATTGAGTGTTTTGCATCATAGAATACAACTGATACAGAGTATGTCATGGAGGCATGTATTATTCTTTTGCCTCTTCTATAGGTCAGAGTTCTGTTGCTCTTTCATACATGTCACACAGGTTGCCTTCAGTTGGGTTTTGTCATGGTCTGGTGTGTGTTCTCGCCTACTGTGGGTTGTTATGTTTCGGCTATGTTGTGTAGTCTCGTGTAGCTATGTGTATCTATGGTGTTGGGCTTCAGGGCTATGTGGTGCTGCGTCTCTTAGTGTGTCTTGTAAAGTGTCTGAGGGACAGAGTGTCATGGATTATCTTCTAGTCTGTCCTTGTGTGGGGCTGTCTCTCTCATTGGCTATGTGAGTCTTGTGTGGTCTGTAAGTCATGTAGCCTGGTATGGGGTTAGGCAGCTGGTAGGACAGTCCTTGTTATAGGGCCGCTCTGCCCGTAGGCTCTCCATCGTCTTTACTGGAACACTCCGAGTCAGGCCTCAGTATTTCTTGGTTCTTTGCCCGGTAAGTTCATGGTCTCCCAAATGCCGTGGGGTCTTCCCCAGCCGATAGGGTAAGTGTTTTGTGTCTCCTTTGGATGTTCAGCGTTCCGTCATCTCCCCAGCGGTACCGGACCTCTGCCTCTCTCAATTTCTTGGCTACTGGTGCCAGTTGTCTTCTCGCTACCAGTGCTTCGAAGGGAAGGTCCCCATAAACCGTCACACCGCAACCCTCGAGCCGGAACAACTTGATCTCTCTGGATTTGTTGAGGATAGCGGTTCTCACCCCAATGTCTCTGGTAATGACTATTGTGTCTCTTGGTGCCCCCTGAGGTGCTGCTGCCGCTTTCCGTACTCTAAACACTGAGACCACCATCCCTTTGGTGTCTTTGCTCTTTAGGCCCATCGAGTCCACCAATCTCTGGGCGAAGGGTAGCAGGGCTTCGTCACCCACTGTTTCTGGGATTTCCCGCAAGCGGACATTTTTGCGTCTGTGGCGGGATTCCAGTGCGGTCACCGACCGGGTAAGTTTCTGCACCTTTGTGGCGAGGTCCTCGATTTGGTCGTGGGCGTCCTGCATCTGGTGTTCCCTAGTCTGCTCTTTATTTTCTATGTCGGAGATCCTCTTGCGGAGGTCTCCTATGTCTGCTTGTGCCTCCTTTAAGTCCGCTTTCCAGACTTGCCTTATGTTTTGCAGGAGGTTTTTAATGTCTCCTTTAGTCACTGGGGAG